>NC_133336.1:43433184-43608769 GCF_042186555.1 Aquarana catesbeiana
AGAGCAGCCAGTTTAAATACAAGCTGGCACTCTGTTTGCAGCAGACTGAGAGGATGAGCTCACAGTGCCTCTCCACCCTACTGTCAGAGGCACTGAGCTCAATGGACAGCTTGGAGTCTTGGACCAATGGTAAAATACTATTGGCCCAAGCTGTCCAATAAAAATGCTGCAGTGGAGGCACAGCAAACTTTTATTATATTGCAGCTTACTAATTCTTAGATGTGACGGCTGGTAATTTAGCTCTACATCCTGAGAAGATCATTATTCCTACTGCCCCTAAACGCCAGCAAAATGTGGAAGATCACAAAAAAAATTCAGAAAGCTGAAAAAAAAAAAAAACTGAACTTATTTCACCAAACATGCCTATGGAATATTCAGGACATCACATACAGAGACCTTGCCATAAAGGAGGCAATCTTGAAATGCAGTGGTATGCAAAAGCTCGAAGATACAGTATTATCACTGATTGGAGGCTATGGCTGGCCGGGCACCTACCCGATCACCATGTACCCAAAAGCGCAATGAGCTGGATGCCACTATCTAGAAGAAAGTAGCAACAAGGAAGACGACTGACAACCTGACTGGTTTCCTTCAAAACAGACCTAAAAGCCATCGAGGTCCTATGGGATGAGGCTGAATTGGCTGCAGCTAGCAGATTTTGATAGAGAGCACTTACTGCTCAGTGTGTCCAATTACGTCTAAATAAGTAAGTCCTGTGGGGAAGGAAGAAAAGGTCAAATGCCCCCCCCCCCCAATAACCAGAAGCACCAATGTATTTCCAAGGCCTCCAATGAAGAAACGGGAGATGAAGTAAAGAAGAACATGTTTCCTCTATGGTTTCCTGGGTCACTGGAGAAGCTGTCCCATTGGATGCTGCTGCCCCATGTGACTCTAGCAGCCATCTTGGAACAGGCAGAGCCTATTTAGGGCCCTGGCTCCCAGGCTTAGTGTGCATTTGAGTGGGAAGAGTAGGGACAGGTACTCTGTTTGTTAGGGAATGAACTAGCAGCAGGGAAAGGTTCCTGACAAGGAGAAAAAATATAGGGTTTGCAACTTCTCTAGACATCTTCCTGCTTGGGCACGAGACAGCCAGATCGCATTCTGCCCCTCCTAACAGCCACTGTCTGTCTGAAACCTGCTTTCTACATGCTATTGAGACCCATGAGTGTTCCCAGTTAGGCTTTCTTCCTACCGGGTTTATTGTGAATTGTCTCTGGATTACTTCAATATAAGTTCTTACATCGCACTTGGACTGTGTGTGTTGTTGTCGTCACACAACACTGCACCCCACCTACAAGCACAGTGAAGGTATGGTGGAAGTGGTGGGACAGACTAGCAAGAGAAGACTCCCTTATTTTAATGTACAACAACCTATGCAAACAGAGCAGTGATGCCTACCATTCAACCAATCATAATCTTTCACTTGACCAGCCTGCTGTAAACAGAAATATGATTGGTTGGAAGAGGTTACTTAATTTTGTCTATAGATGATTGGTTGTATGTCATTTACCAAACTGTTGTCGATTATACGGCAATTCAAAACGAATTCCATTGATGAGTTGTTTTCGTAAAAAAACACTACAAAAATTCCCAAACATTTGCCTGAAATCCATTCATGAATTCACTATGTGAAAAAATGGGGAAAAAAAAAGACAAGTTAACCATCTAGCGACTTTCCTTTTTCTACCTCAGAACTGCAGTTCTTCACAAAAACTCTAGTTTATAGGGGAAAAAACTGAAAATGTAGCCACCGAGACAGGCCTGCTAAGGACTGCCTTTCTGAAGCTTCTGTTCTACACAGCTTGAGGCAAAGAACGTTGTATAGGCCTTGACCCAGTAAGGTCATCATTTGTGAGTAATTCTGAGGCCTGACATCTGGTGTTGGCTTTGAGTAAAATCTCCAGGCCTTGACAGCCAAAACAGAGGCCTGTGTAAAATAATCCCTCAGCAAGGATCCTAGACATCAGTGAAAAGGCTAAATGGTCTTCTTTTTGTCTGAGTGTCCAAGCTTTATACTCTAGCCTCCTCGTAGTATAGAGTTCATGAAAGAAGCCTTTTCCCACAATGTACACACAGCTTACATTCTCACGACACGGAGCTATCTCTCTATCACCTGCAGACCTCAAGCCCATGATTTTTTTTTTCTTCCTTCTTAAGAACGACAGGGCAAAGGCTCTGATCTGGAAATTTGAAGGGCCTGCTGGCTATGGGTAACTTTTGCTTTTTAACAACCCACATAAAAATAATTGACTCAAGTTGTGCAGCTGATTGCCGAGCAGTTCTGTGCAGTACAGGCAATTCAATCTCAATTTTACCTTTCTATCACAATCAAAAAAAAATTGAATCACGACGTTATTATTATTATACTGTTTGCGCATCAGTTTGCAATATCAGTCATAGTTCCTGAACGTCCATCTTTTGGAGGTACTGTCCCTCTTTTGTAACCAAATCCCTCTGTTCTTCATTCCCCCTCAGTCTTCCCTCTTTATGGTCTAATGTATAGGCCTGTATAAAAATTATATTATTTAACACCCATTCACACGTGAATGTTTTATCACGCGATTCACGAAGTATGACAACACTCAAAATGAAGCATCTTATTACTCTCAATGGGCCTGTTCACACCCGAGTGTTGAACCAGCTTGGACTAACGTAAGTATGCATTTTCCATACCTGTGGGATCCCTTTGGAAGCTGGAAATCACTCTTCCATCTGGGCCACAAGCCAAGTGGCTGCTCTGCTGCATTGTGAACACAGGAGGTTGCCCACTCATCAGCCATTCAGAGAACATTTTGCATTTTCTCAAAGGAGGGGTAGTAAAAATAGACTGAGCCATGGTTTTGATCTATTTTGGCCCTACTTCTTCTGGGGATCACAGGAGTGCACTTAGTTCTGCACTCCTATGACCCATATTCAGCCAACAGTGGGCTAAAGTCCGCTCTTGGTTGACATCACTGGAGGTAGCGCATCCCCCATAGGAGCCGCTGATTAATAAGGATCCCCCAGCCTGCGCAGCCAGGCACACCGAATTTCCACAGGCTCACTGAAACAGGAAACAGTCCATGCAGCTTTGTTTTGTATTTTATTTATGGGATAATAAATTTGGATGTGGATAGGAGTATTATGGGATGCCCACTTGACTGGAACAAAGTCTTCAGGGAAGACTATAACTATATACAGTACACTCTTTGTATACACTCCTCTTCCTCCAGCACATCAGCCAGATTAGGCAAAAACCCCTTATAGGCAGGGACCGTGGGCCCCTTTGGTGTGTAGAAAAAGTCCCAGTGTCCACCTTCATTCCTGTGGCTACTGATCGCAGCAATACCTCTTCAGGCACTGCCAGCCCACCCGGCTGCAGCTGCCCCTTTCACCAGCCCTCTTGGCTACTTCCCACAGCCCTCCCAGACTGTCTCACTCACCAGCCACCCAGCTTACTTCTCCCTGGAGATCTCATTCTTGCTCTCGTGCCACTGGACAGGACTCCTCCGTGTGTCTTGAGAGGATCCCCCCGGCACCTGAGCCCCAGGCCCAAGGTCAAACCCCCCCAGACTAGGGGGCTACCCTTAAGGGCCTCCCACAGCCTCCTCAGCACTCCCTCTCCAGCTTCCAACCAAACTCCACACTGCCTCTGCTGGCCTGACTCTGAGTTTACCTAGTGAGCGCTGGAGGAGTAACAGGAGTAAAACAGAGAGCCGGTGACTGTCAGTCACTGGCTCTCTGAAGACCGGGTACTGAGAGATCAGAGGCCTTTGATCGCTCAGTTCTTGGTGTAGAAGTGCCAAGGGACAGATGCAACATCGGATCAATGCTGAATCCAAATAGGTGAGCATGAGTGTTTTTTTTTTTTTGTTTTTTTTGAAATCTCAAACTTCTCTTTTAACCTAGAACAGCAACTGTGGCAAAAATGAAACACCCTCTCATGATCGGTGGACAGTACAGCAAAAAAAAAAGACAGTCATTCAGGGGGTGGTAATATCACTTCCTGAATGCCGTTCAGTCAATCCTGTACTCTCTGAAAAGCAGTGCACCTTAGAATACTTTTAACTGCTTGCCGTCCAGCTGCCGCAGTTTTACTGTGGCAGAATGGCACGGCTGGGCGAAACAACGTTATCTTACCTCGCTCCCCTAGACATCCAATGATGAAACGCATAGGGCGTGGCTTGTTAAATGTCTTGCGTCACCTCCAACCAAACGAACACAGGACATTCTGATGGTTTTTAACTCTGATCTCTCATGCTTATACTAAACTTTAACAATGTGAGTACCATCTTTGTTTATACCTAAAATAAAGTCTTTTAAACGGTTTTACGCTATGGGCACCCCTTCTTTTCCATATGCTGAACGATATTAAAAGCACGATCCGGAACTGCCAGGAATTGCTACACAGTGGCAAATACTGTGACCGCGCAATACCCCTGTAGGGGTGAGGCTAATCGGTGAATATATGCACATCAGGAGCACTATCACTAAGGGTCCTTTCACACTGGGGCGGTTTGCAGGCGCTATTGCGCTAATAATAGCGCCTGCAAACCGACCCGAAAGTCCCGCTGCTTTCATTCCAGTGTGAAAGCCTCGAAGGCTTTCTCATTGGAGCGGTGCGCTGGCAGGACGGTAAAAAAAGTCCTGCCAGCAGCATCTTCGGAGCGGTGAAGGAGCGGAGTATATACTGCTCCTTTACCGCTCCTGCCCATTGAAATCAATGGGACGGCGTGGCTATACCGCCGGCAAAGCGCCTCTGCAGAGGCGCTTTGCGGTGGTATTTAACCCTTTCTCGGCCGCTAACGGGGGGTAAAACTGCCCCGCTAGCGGCCGCATACCGACGGTAAAACGCTGCTAATATTAGCGGCGTTTTACCGCCGACGCCGCCCCCGTCCCAGTGTGAAAGGGCTCAGCACTGGAATAAGAAGATCCACTTTAACAATATTGTTTTACCAGAGGAACAATTCTTTCTAAGCACAAAACCATTTGTGCATACAATAAGACTTTTTAAGGCAATATTGTTTTTCCAGCAAGCACTGGTTCATTATTCTGAGCACAAGTCACTTTACCACTTTGTAAAATAGCAAATCCCCCCCATCTTTCACTAAGCACTTTTTTATCTATGAACTTTATTATGATTATTTAGTATGATATATTGGACAAATTTTTCATGACTTTATACATTTTTGCAAATATTAGTATTATTCATATGTTTAGTCGCTATTTACATGGGACAAATCACTCATTGAAAAATCAGTCCCTCTATATATTGTCACTACTTTTTAATTACCAGAGGTGGTAACACCACCCAGACACTACAACACACTGCTAGTTCATCACCAATTAGTCATCAGAACAGCGCTGCACCCACATCCAATTTTCTCTCTATTACGTTACCTTACGTCGCTTCGCCTTTTGGCCTCTAGGGTCGAGCGTGCCCGTGGCGTGTGCACGGAGCCGATGCGAGTGCCCGGCGGGCGCGATGTGTAAACACACAAACACACACTAAGTATGAACACCGATCTCTCTCTCCTCCTAGACCGTCCCCTCCCCCTACAGTTAGAACACACCTAGGGAACACAGTTAACCCCTTGATCGCCCCCTAGTGTTAACCCCTTCCCTGCCAGTGACATTTATACAGTAATCAGTGCCTTTTTCCAGCACTGATCGCTGTATAATTGTCAGTGGTCCCAGAAATGTGCCAAAAGTGTCCAATATCGCAGTCCCGATAAAAATCGCAGATCGTCGCCATTACTAGTAAAAAAAAAAAGAGCAGCCAAATCTTCCGGGGCTGAAATGGTTAAAGACTGGCTCATGTGTAAACTAGACTTTAATGTGGTGGCTGCATTCATGTTTTTTCTTTTGACCTTTATTTTCATAGGAAGGAAGAAGTGTTTTAGGACTATAAAACATCTCCCAATCTTCCAGGAGCTCACTGGATTTCTGGCAGGAGCAACAGTTGTTTTTTTTGTTTTTTTTTACTTATCAGAGATGTAAACCAAGAAAATGTTCTGTGCCATAGAGGTGATCGCAGCAGAGAGTGATTGTTTTGGTTGTGCAGGCTTCAATAACTAAAATCTGGCTCTGGTCACAATGCAATCAAAAATACATATAATTAATAATGCCCCTATACCTTAAATTTTTTTTTTTATATTGATATGAATTATTGCATTTTGCATACTAAATAAACCTTACAAATTCATTCCCAAATCGTCTCAACATAATAGCATGTTCATGAGCTAATGAGCAATTCTGTATTCATGTGCTCTTTATCTTCTATGCATAGTGTTAAAATAGATTAAAGAGACTAACAACTAAAAGATCCCTAAAGCAAAAGGGATGTTGCATTTAAGATATATAAATAAATAAAAATTTGATAGATATATATATATATATATATATATATATACGCATATATACCGTATTTATCGGCGTATAACACGCACAGGCGTATAACACGCACATTCATTTTAAGAGGGAAGTTTCAGGAAAAAAACTTAAATTTTAAATAAGGAACTTTGAAGCAAAATAAGGGTCAGTGCCCATCTGCAGCCTCACCATTGCCATCAATGCAGCCTGATCAATGCCCATCTGCAGCCTCACCATTGCCATCAATGCAGCCTGATCAATGCCCATCTGCAGCCTCACAAGTGCCATCAATGCAGCCTCATCAGTCCACATCAATGCAGCAGCCTCGCCATTGCCATCAATGCAGCAGCCTCGCCATTGCCATCAATGCAGCAGTCTCATCATTGCCATCGATGCAGCCTGATTGATGCCAATCTGCAGCCTAGAGGGGACAGGGAGGGGGGCGGGACAAGCACCAACAGATTACATACAGTGAGAATCTCCTATGATAGACAGAACAGTGGTCCAATGGCGGCCCAGGAGACGGGACTTCCTATTACAGAGGCCGGCAAGTAAACAGGAGATTCTCACTGTATGTAATCTGACGGCGTTTGTCCCGCCCCCCTCCCTGTCCCCTCCGAGGCAGCTAAAATTGAAGTATTGGCGTATAACACGCACACGCTATTTGCACCCAATTTTCATGGTGAAAAAGTGAGTGTTATACGCCAATAAATACAGTATATATATATATATATATATATATATATATATATATATATATATACACACACACAGTATCTCACAAAAGTGAGTACACCCCTCACATTTCTGTAAATATTTTATTATATTTTTTCATGTGACAACACTGCAGAAATGACACTTTGCTACAATGTAAAGTAGCAAGTGTACAGCTTGTATAACAGTGTAAATTTGCTGTCCCCTCAAAATAACTCAACAACCAGCCATTAGTGTCTAAACCGCTGGCAACAAAAGTGAGTACACCCCTAAGTGAAAATGTTCAAATTGGGCCCAATTAGCCATTTCCCCTCCCCGGTGTCATGTGACTCATTAGTGTTACAATGTCTCAGGAGAGAATGAGGAGCAGGTGTGTTAAATTTGGTGTTATCGCTCTCACTCTCATCCTGGTCACTGGAAGTTCAACATGGCACTCATGGCAAATAACTCTCTGAGAATCTGATAAAAAAAGATAAAGATGGAATAGGCTATAAGAAGTTTGCCAAGACCCTGAAACTGAGCTGCAGCACGGTGGCCAAGACCATACAGCGGTTTAACAGGACAAGTTCCACTCAGAACAGGCCTCGTCATGATCGACCAAAGCAGTTGAGTGCACGTGCTCAGCGTCATTCCCAGAGGTTGTCTATGGGAAATAGAGTGCTGCCAGCATTGCTGCAGAGATAGAAGGGGTGGGGGGTCAGCCTGTCAGTGCTCAGACAATACGCCGCACACTGCATCAAATTGGTCTACAGGGCTATCGTCCCAGAAGGAAGCCTCTTCTAAAGATGGTGCACAAGAAAGCCCGCAAACTGTTTGCTGAAGAAAAGCAGACTAAGGAATGGATTACTGGAACCATGTCCTGTGGTCTGATGAGACCAACATAAACTTATTTGGTTCAGATGGTGTCAAGCGTGTGTGGCGGCAATCAGGTGAGGAGTACAAAGACAAGTGTGTCTTGCCTACAGTCAAGCATGGTGGTGGGAGTGTCATGGTCTGTGGCTGTATGAATGCTGCCGGCACTGGGGAGCTACAGTTCATTGAGGGAACCATGAATGCCAACATGAACTGTGACATACTGAAGCAGAGCATGATCCCCTCACTTCGGAGACTGGGCAGCAGGGCAGTATTCCAACATGATAACAACCCCAAACACACCTCCAAGACGACCACTGCCTTGCTAAAGAAGCTGAGGGTAAAGTTGATGGACTGGCCAAGCATGTCTCCAGACCTAAACCCTATTGAGCATCTGTGGGGGCATCCTCAAACAGAAGGTGGAGGAGCGCAAGGTCTCTAACATCCACCAGCTCTGTGATGTCGTCATGGAGGAGTGGAAGAGGACTCCAGTGGCAACCTGTGAAGCTCTGATGAACTCCATGCCCAAGAGGGTTAAGGCAGTGCTGGAAAATAATTGTGGCCACACAAAATATTGACACTTTGGGCCCAATTTGGACATTTTCACTAACTGCTGGTTCACACAGGGGCAACACGACTTGCAGGCCGACTCACAGAGGCGACCTGCACACGACTTCAGCGGCGACTTGCAAAATGACTTCTGTATAGAAGTCAATGCAAGTCGCCCCCAAAATAGCACAGGAACCTTTTTCTAAGTCGTCGCTCCTATTAGAACGGTTCCGTAGTACAGAACGGGACGCGACTTTGTGAGATTCTGTATATATATATATATATATATATATACACATACATACACACAGTATATAATAATAATAATGATTGAAAATAATAATAATAAATTATGCCACCACTATTATACCAGCTCGTTTTAGATCAAAGGTAGAGGAACAAGTAGTCAGCTAAGTACTAGAAAAATGCCCCACCTCCACTGCACCACCTTCATTTTTAATACATTTGTTCCTCTTTTTTGATAAACCCCTTTACAAAAATGTTGTAGCTTTAGGTATAGCGTCTCTTTAAAAACCCGAGGACCTCACACTGCCCGTAGCTGAATTAATATATTGTCTGCTATCAAAGCCATTTGCAAATTCCAAAAATAACACTCAGACACTCTCCACGCTCACTCCAATATTTTCAGTCCCAGCACTTCCCTGAACCACTTCCAGCTCTAGTCCTGTCCTAAATTCCCATTCATTAATATGGGCTCTGCCGACGCTTCGAAAACTGCCAGCCATGATGGGACCCGAGAACGGAGCCAAATCCACTCTAATATTCCAGTTTGGAAGGCTTTCTCTTCTGGTGCCGCCAAAATGTCTACATTACCCGGATTAAAAGCATTAACTGGTTGTTGGAAGGAGAGGACGATCGGCAGCAGCGCACACATATTAGCCTGTTAACCCAAAATCGCACTTGTTTTACAATCCCACTCCCTTTCCTAGTTTTCAATATCTATATACATGTCCGTTTGGGTGGCAAGACAATTTTTTACTGCCAAGAGCTAAGCGACATCCAAAGCAAATGCTACAGCTCCTCCAGTTGGCTGCCTTTTCCTTTTCTTAGCCCAGACGTCCGGAGGGGTGGGTAGGACTTAAATATTTCATGTGCGCGGCTGGCTGACCATTGCTTGACATCTTTCTTGAGCCACGAGAAGTCTGCAAAGCTGGAATAAAATGGAAAGAAATGAAAAAAACATGCATTCACTGGGGTTTTTGTTGAAGAAAAAAATAAAGCAACTATTAACAAAAAAATTATTTCATTCACTTTAAATAATTTTTTCAATTCAGGCAGTGTAAGTACCTAAGATATGACTTTATAATGAACTTCCATATCTAAAAGGTGAAATTCGGCATACATTGGGTGAGATGACTGATAGGTACCTAGGTGAGCTTACAAGAGGAAGCTTAGTGTGGTAGGCAGGAGGCCGGACCGTGACACAAGTCTGCAGAACTGCATGCTCTAAAAAGTTCAGTCTCTTTTTACCTTTGCCATGCAGCCATATAGCATGTGTGTACAAATCCCAAGAGTATATATATTGCATTACATATCATCCAACACTTCCTTTACATATGGTATGTATTTAAAGAAGTGTATTTAGTTGATTGGTTTGTTTTAAAGTATATCAATAACCTAAAATTTTAAGTAGGTTTTTATTGCTATCCTTGTCCCTACCAGGAATATTTGACCTCTCAATTTATCCTGGTGGCCATCGTTACTAGGACAGAAAAAGATGGGACTTCCAAAAATGTAAAGACCATCATTAAAATGTTGATGGCCATCATTGGAACAGGAAGAGAAGGCAACTTCTCTTCCTGTTCTCAGAACTCACCCTCACTGTGAAGAGATTGCCTCCGACGTCCTCATGAGTCTCCAAGACAGTAAGGCTAAGTTTAGTTTTGTGTCTTTAGGGCCCTGCCAAAAGTTAGGTTAAATTTAGTTTTTCACTACATTGTGATTCATATTTTTGGTCTGGTCGAGGTTTCTTTCCCTAAGGTCAGTGGTTGATTGCTCCTGTCTGCTCCTGAAGGAATCTTCCAGAAAATAGACTAGGAGGGTCAACCACAGTTTTATGAATATTTATAAGACCCCAGCCAATCCCTGGGAAGGGGGTGCCCAGAAGGTGACTGGAGAGGTGATACATGTTTGGGAGGCCTTCTCATATTGTTCTTATCCTGGGATTGCTGCCCCAGGGATGTAGCATGTGTACTAGAGCTGCTGTTTGAGCCTCAGCAGGCACTGAGTTGAGGGCGTGAAAAAGCTAGGAGTCTGGTCTGGAGAAGGATCTTTGTCTCCCTTTCTGAAGAGTGTTTTGTGGAAGCTGGCTGTCAGCAGCTGTCCTAGGATATTGTAAGACCTGGCATGTGATAGAGAGAATTGAGTGCCAGAGGTTCCTGGATGGACTGGGTCTGCTCCTACAGAAACCTAGAATTACTGGATATTCCCTATTACATCAAATGAAAGCTATTTAAAGAGGACCCTGTAAGAAGTTTGTCCTCCTATTAATGTCTGCTATCGTTTGGAGTATCCTGAAACTTTAAATCCCCTTCCTGTTCAAGTTTCTACAAATAAAATCCACAAAAAGACATCCCCTAGAATGAGCCAGTGTTGTCAGTGTGCTTGAATCTGTGTCTGTGACAAGCAACCTCTGTACTAGCAAGGGTGACCTGGGTATTTGTGGGGCATTTGTAGCACTTCCCCATTCACTTGATCGGGTGGTGATCAGCAGGCTTACAGTCCTCTAAATGCTGCAATTTGTGCTGCAGTGTAAAGAAAAGCATTCCAACCACAGCCTGTAAATACCCCTGTTTATTGCCTTTAAAACTTAAGGTAGTAACCCCCCAATCGCAAGTTTAAATGAGCCCCAAGTAAAAGGAAACCAGCCCATCAGGGATACAGACAAAACAAAAACTAGAGGTTCTAACCATTTTTTACTCTTTTTAAAACAAAAAAATATGGCTATTGATACATTTTAAACAGCCTGCTGTGTGCGCTAATAGGAAGTATGGTGATGTACTTAGGTAGATTTAAAGGAAGATTTGGTGGAGAAGTTTAAAGCAGGGTTAAGTTATAAAAAAATATCCCAAGCTTTGAACATCTCACGGAGCTCTGTTCAATCCATCATCTGAAAATGGAAATAGTATGGCACAACTGCAAACCTACCAAGACATGGAGCTGCAGAGATCCACAGCTCTGGAGGACAACTATTAGTCGTGCACTCCACAAATCTGGTCTTCATGGAAGGTGGCAAGAAGAAAGCCATTATTGAAAGAAAGCCATAACAAGTCCCATTTGCAGTTTGCAAGAAGCCACTGTCAGGGACGTGCCGGTGCCCGTCGGGCGAACATGCGTGCGCGCGTGCGCACGCGGGGCTTATCCAGGGCGTTACTGTTGAATTCTCCACCGGGGGGCGCCGGCGCGCTCCCACGCGCGCTAGCGCTGTTTGGCGCCAAGGGCTCTTTAAAAGAGTGTCAGTTGCACCCATGAGGTGCTGTTCATCTGCAGCTCTGCACCTGTGTTCCTGTATCCTGTCTGTTGTTGTATCTGTTATTGACCCGGCTACGTTTGACCATTCTGCTATCTCCAATCCGACCCGGCTTGCCTAACTCTGCTTAAACTCTTGTTACCTGTTGCCGAACACCTGCCTGCCTGACTACTCTGCGATTATCCTTCTGCCAATACCTGCCTGATCTCCTGCCAAACGGACTGTCTGACACTGACTGCTTTTGCCTGTGTCCTGTGACGCTGCTTCCCAGCCTGCTTATCCAGCTCCAGGTTCTGCTGCTGCCATACCACCTACCGGCCTGCCTACTGATCAGCTTCAGCCTGCCAGCACCTGCAGCCAGCCATCCCGGAGGGACTTCTTCTCAGCTCCTGTGCCGGCCCCCGCAAGAACCTGCACCAGGCACTCCTACCCACTGTGCTCAAGAGACCACTGTTCCCACTCCAGTGGCTCCTGAACCAGCGCTGTAAGAGAGGTCTTCTTCTACCAGTCGAGCTCAACTACCAGGTACCTAACAGGGACACAGCAAAAGTGGAAGAAGGTGCTCTGGTCAGATGAGACCAAAATTTTACTTTTTGGCCTACCATCATCACCACCGTGAAACATGGTGGTGGCAGGATCATGTTGTGGGGATGCTTTTCTTCAGTAGGGACAGAGAAGCTGGTCAGAGTTGATGGGAAGATGGATGGAGTAAAATACAGGGCAATCTAAGAAGAAAACCTGTTGGAGTCTGCAAAAGACTTGAGACTGGTGTACTGGATGATTCCATTTATTTTTGGACCTTTCCAGCAGAACAACAACCCTAAACATACAGCCAGAGCGACTATGGAATGGTTTAGCTCAAAGCATATTCATGTGTTAAAATGGCCCAAAGTCCAGACCTAAATCCAACTGAGAATCTGTGGCAAGACTTGAAAATTGCTGATTACAGACACTCTCCATCCAATCTGACAGAGCTTGAGCTATTTTGCAAAGAAGAATGGACAAAAATGTCACTCTCTAGATGTGCAAAACTGGTAGAGACATCCCCAAAAAGACTTGCAGCTTTAAATGCAGCGAAAGGAGGTTCTACAAATTACTGACTTGGAGGGGCTGAATACGAATGCACGCCACACAAAAAGTTTTGAAAACCATTTATCATTTTCTTCCACTTCACAATTATGTGCCACTTTGTGTTGGTCTATCATATAAAATCCCAATAAAATACATTTACGTTTTTGGTTGTAACATGACAAAATGTGGAAAATTTCAAGGGGTAGGAATACTTTTTCAAGGCACTGTAGTAGACTAAAAAACACATAGTAGGCAGGGCACTGGCATAGATCCAGAGGTGATGAAAAGTGCTGCTGTCCCTTTTGGGCTAGACAACTGTGTAACACAGAAGTCTTTTAACAGGTAAAACACTCCATATGAGTGTTTAAAATGGGTTGTTAGCTGGTGTACTGGATGATTCTGTTTATTTTTGGACCTTTAAAAGGAATCTGACAAGTCAGCTATTACTTATCACAGCAATAGCTGCTATCCAGGTCTAGAGGCTGCTGTTGCCCATTCAGAAAGCAGTGCAGGTTCTGGGGTGGAGTGCTACTCTACAGTAGTGCAAACAATGATGTTCGGGCCCCTGCAAGAAAGAATGGGAGAAGTGCAAGTATAGACAACTTCCCACTGACCAGCAATTTAAAGGTAGTTTTTTCCATTGACTACAAATGTAAAGCACATTCTTGTACCCCATTATAAGGGCCCTTCTCCAGTGATTACCAATATAATAAGGCCCTTCTCCACTCATCACCAATGTAAGAGGGCCCTTTTTCCACTGATCACCATTGTAAGAGGGCCCTTCTCCATTGACTATCAATGTAAGCTGCAATTCTTCCCACTGACCATCAATGTAAGGAAGCTTACTCCATTAAATACCATTAAAATGAGACCCTTCTCCACTGATGGCCAATGTAAGGGACATTATTCTCAATGACCATCAATGTAAAGCACATTCTCCTCACTAACCACAAACTCTCCAACAGACTACCAATGTAAATAGACACTTCCCAATGACCACCAACAAAGGAGGGGGGCTTCTCCACTGATCACCCTTGTAAGGGCCATTCTTCCCACTGACCACAAAGTAAGGGGGGACTTCAACTCTCACCATCAATGTAAATGGCATTCTTCCCACTGACCAACTAAGACATTCAGTACTTGAGTTAACTTCATGTATAGGTGGATGCTGATGGACTGAATTCCCCTACTGTTGTTCTTCTTTATGACTCTTCAAAGAACCCTCCTTCCCAAAAATTTCTGTCCCAAACATCACCACAGAGTCTTACTTTTTCACAGCAGCAGTAGCAGTCTCAGCTTTCTCCTTAAAAAGAAAATTAAGTTAAAAAACCCAGGAGGCCACAGTACTCTAATACAGACTGTGACGGTTGGGTGGAGTGGGCATTCAAGTGCAGAGATCTCAAATTGCTCAAAAAAATAAAAACTGCAAATTTTAAAACAACCTATATTTATCCAAAATTGAGACAGCAATTTTGAATGTACCCCATGGCACCCAATCAGCTCCTTTGCTTTTCTTAGCCATTCACTTTAATAGCTTTCCAAGAGTAATAGAAGAGATTGAGACTGAACAACACATACACCGGATGCTCACCAGCACCCCTGTGTGACTGAAGCCTAAGAAAAAAATGATACAGGTAGAGCCATTTGTAATATTACCAACCACAAGATGAGAAAAAAAAGAACACAAGCAGGTTAGAAAATGTTTTGAGAAACATCACTTTTTGAAAATACTGGAAAATGTTTTGATGGATTGCTCCTTTAATGTTTGATAAGGGTACTGCCAGCTGCTGCCCCACTCACACTGCAGAGCTGAGGGCTCATTTGTATCACAAAGACCAGCCATTTCATATTGTTGCTAGATACAATAGTTTCTGTGTTTCAGCATGTTTTGTAGCAGAGTAAAAGATTTCACAGCAAGAAAACGTTATATGGACTGCGCCAATTTGTACTTACACAGCACCTGTCACTTCAACACAACAATGACAGCCAAGTCTGTGGGCAAAACAGTCCTAAAAAAGCAACTTTTCCATTTACCAGAAACAGGAAACATCAATGAGAATTTAGTCTATCCATTCAGTAAAAACCATTGACCTCACCAAGAATCCAACCTATCCATTTACTAGAGACCAGTAAAATCATAAAGAATCCATGCTATCCATTTACTAGAAACCAATCACATCATTGAGAATGCAGCCTATCCATTCACTAGAGACCTATGACCTCTCTGAGAAGAGACCAGTGACATCATTGAGAATGTAACCTATCCATTCACAAAAGAGACCAGTGCCATCACTGAGAATGTAACCTATCATTTCGCCGTGACCAGTGACATCACGCAGAATGCAGCCTATCCATGGTCTCAAGTTTATTGACATTTCTGAAAACGTAAAATATCCATTCAATAGAGACTGGTGACATCACTGAGAATGCAGCCTATCCTTTAACTAGGTCCCAGTGACATCAGTTAGAATACAGCCTATCCATTCACCAGAGACCAGTGACCTCATTGTAGCCTATTTATTTGGTTTACACCAATGATATCCAGTATGCAACCTATCCATTTACTATATCACTGTTCACTAAGTATCAGTAACAATTTTGAAATTGCAGCCTATTTATTGAAAAAAGACTAGTGGCATCACTGAGAAGGCAGACTATCCATTCACTAAGGATCAGTAACATCACTTAAAATCCAGGCTATCCATTCATTGGGAGACCAGTGACATCACTTAGGTAGGATGCAGCCTATCCATTCAATAGTCAGGTGAGATCAGTTGGAATGCAGCCTAACCATTCACTAGAGACCAGTGACATCACTTAGGATATAGCCTATCCATTCACTAGAGACCAGTGATATCACTGAGAATGCAGCCTATCCATTCACTAGAGACCTATGACATCACTGAGAAGAGACCAGTGACATCACTGAGAATGTAGCCTATCCATTCACTAGAGACCAGGGACATCACTGAGAATGCAGCCTATTCATTCACTAGAGACCTATGACATCACTGAGAATGCAGCCTATCCATTCACTAAAGACTTATGACATCACTGAGAATGCAGCCTATCCATTCACTAGAGACCAGTGACATCACTGAGAATACAGCCTATCCATTCACTAGAGACCAATGACATCACTGAGAATGCAGCCTATCCATTCACTAGAGACCAGGGACATCACTGAGAATACAGCCTATCCCTTCACTAGAGACCGGTGACATCACTGAGAATGCAGCCTATC
The DNA here is from genome assembly GCF_042186555.1 of Aquarana catesbeiana. Lineage (NCBI taxonomy): Eukaryota > Metazoa > Chordata > Amphibia > Anura > Ranidae > Aquarana > Aquarana catesbeiana. The sequence goes on from NC_133336.1 coordinate 43,449,456, forward strand.
CATTCACTAGAGACCAGTGACATCACAGAGAATGCAGCCTATCCATTCACTAGAGACCGGTGACATCACTGAGAATGCAGCCTATCCATTCACTAGAGACCGGTGACATCACTGAGAATGTAGCCTATCCATTCACTAGAGACCGGTGACATCACTGAGAATACAGCCTATCCATTCACTAGAGACCGGTGACATCACTGAGAATACAGCCTATCCATTCACTAGAGACCGGTGACATCACTGAGAATACAGCCTATCCATTCACTAGAGACCAGTGACATCACTTAGGGTGCATTGAAATATGTCTAAAAATATCTGTCTGCCACACTGTCTGTGTTTTTGGCTGCCAGAAGCTCTCTGCCTTAACTGCAAACAGTTGAATCAATTTTAATGGCCCTATATTTGTTTAATGGTATAGTTAAGCTACGTGTTTATATATTAATCTATGGGATGTCTAAGTCACAGTTTACCATGACATCACCTCCCCAGGGAATGCTGGGAAATGGTCCTCCATTTTACTGAAGCAGAGGATTCATTTTTATTGTCTGTCCCAGTTAATGCCTGTTTGGACATAAAGGACAGATCAATATGATGGAGAGCTCAGTGGTTTTACTCACAGGAGTTCCTGAAAGGACATCTTTTTTACCAATCCATTTATATAAATCACTTTAAAGGCCTTATTGATCTCTAATTGGGAGCTACACCTAAGACCAGCTGGCTTGTCGAGACATTCACTGATTCAGTACTGTTCTCAAAGCGTTTAACAATTCCTTGTTCCAGAAGGATAGCATTTGTAACTTTTTTTTTCTTTTAAAGCAGAACTCAAATTTTTAATTCAATTATTGTAGATTCCGTAAAAATTATACAGTGCATTTTTATAAATAGAGTGAATATACCTACTTGAATCTGTCTTTATATTAGCTTCCTGCAGTCCACTATACACCGGCAGTCATGGGAGTGGGAAGCACAGAACTTTGAGCCAGTTCAGCTGGCTATAAACCAGTAAAATTGAGTTAAAACATTTTTGTTTTCAGAAAGTTTGTTTGAGCTTCTAAAAGTTAGGCCTGGTTCATATAGGAGTATCTATTTTTGACAGCCACCCAATTTGACAAGCCATGCGGGTGCGTGTCCCCAAACGCAGACGTTGTTAGCTCGGGGACATGCATCGGCCAAATTGGGACCAGTGGATGTGTCAGTGCAGCTGCTGCATCCCAGTACACCTGAATGGGACTGTCTGTATGCGGATGCATGGAATGCCCGTACATCCTGTGTGAGCAAAGACAGCCCTTCACGAGGCCTTAATGGGGTGAAATCAACAATCATCTTTGACCAAAGTGATAAAAAAAAAAAAAAAAAAAAATCAAAGGAGCGGGATGAAAATTTTTTCTTGAACCAACAAAATTCTATCAATGAATGTGGTTTTCATTTGGGAAAATTCTGTTGATTTCAAGATTAAAGTGTTACTAAACCCAGGACCCTGCTTTCACTATATCTGGTCTCCCACAGTACACAGAACATGGAAATGCAATCATTTTAGTAAATATTAACTGCTAAATACCTTTTCTCATCAGCAGTAGATAACAGTCTTAAAGACTTCTATCAGTGTCTGGTTAAAGCTTGTAGGAGGAGTTGTTATTCTCCCACAATTGTCCTATGAGGCTGCAGGACCCCTGACCCTCTGTCTGGACAGTGCTGATTGGCCCCTGATCATATATATGCACCTTCCCAAGAAAAAAAAAAACTCTCTAGCAATACACACCAAACTGAGCATGTGCTGCTTGTTCCCAAGGCTCTGTTCTATCGGGAGATGGATTGGGGACAGTGGAAGAAGGGGAGAATCAGAGAAGACAGCCTTTTTACACAATGCAGAGGATTAACCCCTTAGGTTTCACAGTGAGTATAACAAGCATGCTTTACTGCATATACAGACTTTTACTGTTGTAGGTTTAGTAACACTATATTAAATATTAAGGAAAACAAATTTAGAAGTACTTTCGAATGGCATTCAGCAAGTCTCTAATGGCATTAAGAAATGTATGCAAAAGATTTTTTGTACATGTAGCAAGGTCCCGGACCTCCAAAGGCCTAATGGTGACCCCCAGAGTTAGGGAGAGCTGAGATCCGTCTTTGTACAAGGCATGGTGGGTGTGATGCAAGATGGAGTAATGGGCGCCAGACACTTTTTGAATGCAAAAGAGATTTATTGTCTCTTAACAGAACTGTGGGAGAGCGGGTTAGGGCCAGGACACCCTTAAGTAGATGCAATTATAATTGGCAGACTCCTACAGATAGACAGCTATTTAGGTGAAGGCCTCCAGCCGGACACCACTTCTGTATAGGTAGGACCGCTGCCTCCTATTGCAACAAATCTTGTAACAGTCACTAACGGTATTTGTACTTAACTATTGGCAACACAGAATAGTTCTCCTCACACTCTACAGTCTCTCATTGTAGGTCTTCACTCACGGAGCTCCCAGTCTCTCTCACTAGACTCTCAGACCCAATCGCAACTGGATCCCCTGAGCTCTTCCACTACCATAACTCAGTATCTTCTTTAAGCGTCACCCCCGCTTCCCTGCTGGGTCCCTGGCTTGGCACTCACAGATACTTCTCAAACGTCACCCCTGCTGACACGCTAGGTCCCTGGCTTGGCACTCACTGATGCTCCTCAAGCGTCACCTCTGCTGTCCTGCTGGGTCCCTGGCTTGGCACTTGCTGAAGTTTTCCCACTTCTTCACTGTCCCCGGCTGGCGAGAAGTCTTCTCTGGTATTGGCCTCAGCTTACTCACGGCGGTCTCTGGTAACAAGGTGTATGGTCCCATAGTGGCGACAGCTTCCCCTCTACCTCCGACCACAACTGGTTCCCCGTCCGGTTGAACCGCCACTCTCTGTTGGACTCCAATCCTGCAGTCCCAACCCTGCGCTTCTTCTCCTGCTTCTGGATAGGCTTTCAGACAGCCTAGCAGCCAGATGTCCCCGGGATAGGCCTCAGGCTTCCGGACTAGCAACCCGGGGCAGCACAACACACATCCACCCAGACAGCCATCCGGGTGGCACCCGACTGGAGTCACCTGACTCCACTCAAATAAATAGGCTCTCCCAGCAGGCCAAGGGGCTTAAAGCAACCCTTGCCTATTGGCTGAGACACCCCATCCGTTTATAACCTGACCTTGCTAAGCCCTTGTCTATCCAATGTCACCAGCATAACGCCACCTAGCGACAGAAGAGGGAAGGTGTATCAAGTCCAGAACTAGAGAGGAATCAGTGGATCTACTAACAATTAACCAGGGCAACTACTGTTTGGCAAACTAAATTTACTAGAAACCCTGCCTAAACACCAGGGTGCTACATACAGGGCCGCACTGGCCTACCTAAATTTCCCGGTAGGCCGCCTGCCCTGGGGTCGCTCAAGCTGTGGCTCAAGCAGGGCTGATCCTGCATGGCTACACTGCGCGCCAAAGCTTCCATGCTAACCTCCCCTCCCTCCTCCTCGTATGTGGCATACATACACAGTGGTGATCTCCCACTGTGTCATGGAACGGGGGGTCCATCTGAGCTGTTCGGCGGCGCTGTAAGAAAGCCCCGCCTCCTAGACCGGCTTCTGTGATTGACGGAACACTGATCCAATGGGGCATTGAATCAGTGTGATGTGTGTCACAGGAGGCAGGGCGTTCTTACAGCGGTCGCCCGGGCGGGCAATTTAAATCAATGCTCCATGACACAGGAGATCATGACCCAGTTACTGGTGGACACTGGGCTGCATCTGGTGGGCTGCATTTGGTGGGCTGTATCTGGAGGGCTGCATTTGGTGTTCTGCATCTGGTGGGCTGCATTTGGTGTTCTGCATTTGGTGTTCTGCATCTAGTGGGCTGCATTTGGTGTTCTGCATCTGGTGGGCTGCATTTGGTGTTCTGCATCTGGTGGGCTGCATCTAGTGAGCTGCATTTGGTGTTCTGCATCTGGTGGGCTGCATTTGGTGTTCTGCATCTGGTGGGCTGCATTTGGTGTTCTGCATCTAGTGAGCTGCATTTGGTGTTTTGCATCTAGTGGGCTGCATTTGGTGTTCTGCATCTGGTGGGCTGCATTTGGTGTTCTGCATCTGGTGGGCTGAATTTTGTTTTCTGCATTTGGTGTTCTGCATCTGGTGTTCTGCATTTTGTTTTCTGCATTTGGTGTTCTGCATCTGGTGGGCTGCATTTGGTGTTCTGCATCTAGTGGGCTGCATTTGGTGTTCTGCATCTGGTGGGCTGCATTTTGTTTTCTGCATTTGGTGTTCTGCATCTGGTGTTCTGCATTTTGTTTTCTGCATTTGGTGTTCTGCATCTGGTGGGCTGCATTTGGTGTTCTGCATCTGGTGGGCTGCATTTGGTGTTCTGCATCTGGTGGGCTGCATTTTGTTTTCTGCATTTGGTGTTCTGCATCTGGTGTTCTGCATTTTGTTTTCTGCATTTGGTGTTCTGCATCTGGTGGGTTGCATTTGGTGAGCTGCTTTTGGTGGGCTGCATTTTGTGTTCTGCATCTGGTGGGCTGCATTTGATGGGCTGCATTTGGTGTTCTGCATCTGGTGGGCTGCATTTGGTGGGCTGCATTTGGTTGGCTACATCTGGTGGGCTGTATTTGGTGGGCTGCATCTGGTGGGCTGCATTTGGGGGGAATTGCACTGGTGGGCTGCATTTGGTGAGCACTGCACAGGTGGGCTGCATTTGGTGGAAATTGCACTGGTGGGCTACATTTGTGGGCTGCATCTGGTGGGCTGCATTTGGTGGGCTCTGCACAGGTGGGCTGCACTTGGCGGGCATTGCACTGGTGGGCTGCATTTGGTGGGAATTGCACTGGTGGGCATTGCACAGGTGGCCTGCATTTGGTGGGAACTGATAAGGCTGCATTTGGTGGGCACTAATAAGCTGCATTTGGTGGGCACTGATAAGCTGCATTTGGTGGGCACTGATAAGCTGCATTTGGTGGGCACTGATAAGCTGCATTTGATGGGCACTGGTTCGCTACATTTAATGGGCACTGGTGAGGCTGCATTTAACGGGCATTGGTGAGGCTGCATTTGATGGGCACTGGTGAGGCTGCATTGATGCATTGATCTTGTGCACCTGAGAGGATGTCAGCATCAGCGCCGCCAAGCCAGTCTGAGGGGGGTCAGTGATGTAAGAGGGGAGTGAATACAATAATGTAAGGGGGCACTGATATAAAGGTTTCCCCCTTAAATCAGCCACCTCTTATCTTAGTGTATTCTTTCTGCGGAAAGTGGTCTCTGGTCACCAGAGGCCAGCCCCCCCACATTCAGAGAGTCCCTTGGGTCCCCCTTGATGATTGATATATATATAGCCCTATGTGCTTTCATATCTGTCATATCTATATATAATACACTCCTCAAATGAAGGAAAGGACATAACGATGTTGGGCGGGTATAATAATGCTATGGGGCTGGTATGAAATTTTTTCCAGGGCTGGTTTTTATTCCCAATCCGGCCCTGGCTACATACAAATGTTAGTATAAAAATCTGCCAGTGTGTACAGTGGATAGCTTTAAGGCTGTAACTATATTAAACAGCACCATCAATCTAACTCTAGTAGCTTGCTAACCAGATCAGAAAGCCTCAAATCAGCAAGCTATGGGTGGGCCAGTGCCTAAGCCTTATTCATTTCTTTCCAGTTGAGTAAAATAAGGTCACCATTCTCCTTTGTCCATGCATTATACTGTAGATGACAAGACTGATTGGACCAATTTACAAATATTTGGGCAGGTGTGACAGGTCACATATACAGTATGTATCTCAACTCTGTATTTATCAGTTTGCCTGCATTGTTACCCCAATATTTCATATTCCTGATATGTGTCTGTTGTACCATGTACTTGTATGAGAAAGTATCCTATTCTCTTTATTTTTCCCACTTTGTGTGAAATCCCTGGTGATCCTACCAGTCCCCCTGCTTGACTTTTTCAAACTGACCACCACGCTAGGCATGAAAGCACATCTATCCCAGTGTGGTCAGTTCTCTGGCTGTTCTGTGAGAACAGCCTGCCTGTCCTCCAATGGCCAAGGCTTGTGCTGACATGCCCCCCTGCACAGTCATTCACTGGGAAGATCAGTGCCCTGTTGTTTCTCCACCCCCAGCTCTCTAAGTGCCTTATGCAGCCGAGGACAGATGTCATGTGATCACATAAAAAAAGTATTGATTTTTTTTTTATATATATAATTTTGCCTTTCATTCCTATTTTAAACTGAATGGGTTGTTTTAACAGGTAAGGGTTCACATTTACTTGTAAGCTAAACTAGACCCTTCAATACTTACCTCCTCTTTAGTGATCTCGCAGGCACCAGCATCTTCTCCCCCATAGGCGTACATAACCCATAGGATTAGGATGTGCACCTTAAAGCTCAAAAGTGTGTGTGTGTATCAAAAACACATGGATAGTAGGTTATATGGTTTTCAATGGCATCGTTCACACCAGTGCTTGCAGTTCCAGTGTGTTCCAGAAAAAAAGTACAGCATGCTGCATTTTTCCTGAAACACATGCAGAAAAGCATCTGGAACACATCCAGACTGCGTTTCTATGGTGTGAACTGGCTCTTATGGCAGAGCCGGTAAGAGGGAGCTCTTTCCCATCTTCCTGCCGCCACGCAGAGTGATAATACTAATGCGCATGGGGTGATTGGGGTGTGCCCAAGCACATCTGGCACACCCTGTGCACATACCTATGTTCCCCCCAGAAATTGGGGTCTTCAGGTCATTGTCACCTTGATTGTCTGGAATTATATTACTGCTACACATGTGCATGGGGGTTCATTCATCCTGGCACCGAGACATGCCGGGAACGTACACTGAGATGCACATTCTAAAGCATCTTGTGAGGAGGAAGAAGGCCTTATTGCCTTCCTGCTTGCAAGTTTTTAAGTTATGAGGCAAAGTTTGTTTTAAAGTACAACAGTTCCTATAGTACACAATGGTCCTTTAAAGTGGTTGTATACCCTAATTATAAATTTTTACCTACAGGTAAGCCTATAATAGCAGGTAAGCTCACTTGGTGCCTTATCTGCATTTAATTAGCCTCAAAACCTGTGTAATTCAAAGGTGTTCGGGTTTAAAGGGATGAGGTGGCAACTCTGCACCGCCCCAAAGATGCTGTCCTGCAAGCGCACCGCCCCAGTGTGAAAGCACTTGGGCTCTCACACTGGGGAGGCATGAGTGCCCTGATTACAATATTGCAATATAGTGTCACAAATCAATGCCCACTATTGCCCACCAATGCCAGCTATCAGTGCTCACCAGTGGGAGCAATCAGTGCCCACCACTGCCCACAAGTGCCACCAATCAGTGCCCATTAGCGATACCAGTCAGTGCTGGCAATCAGTGCCGCCTATCAGTGCTGCCCATCAATGTCCATCACTGCTGTCAATCAATGCCCATCTGGGAGGAGTGGATGAGGCAGTTGGGGCAGTACTTGTGTATGACGTCTGAGACAGGTGTGAATGTTTTTTGAAGTGTTTTGATTAGTAAACTCAGACACTGTACTGATCTTTATGGGAATGGTGGCAAAACATTACTCGATAAATGATTGATTTCTTTTCTCTTCGGATAAGAAAAATCAATCTGTAGTCGACAACCCATTCAATTAACCCCTTCAGATCTGCACTATAGCCGAATGACGGCTACAGCGCGGATCTGCTTTACCAGAAGGCCGTCAATAGATGTCCTCCCCTTCAGTGCCGCCCTTTAGCGCCACCCATCAGTGCCCACCAATGACACCTATCAGTGCCCATCAGTGCCCACCAGTATTGCCTATTAGTGTCCATCAATGCAGCCTATCGGTGCCCACCAGTGCCGCATATTAGTGCCCATCATTGCCACCTAACAGTGCCCATCAGTGCCCCCTATCAGTGCTCATCAGTGCCACATATCAGTGCCACCTATCAGTGCTCATAAGTGCGGCATATTAGTGCCTCCTCATCACTGCCATCTAATCAGTGCCCATAAGTGCCACCTCATCAATGCCCACCAGTTCAGCCTATCAGTGCCCATCAGTGAAGGCAAAAAATTACTTAGTTACAAAATTTACTGACAGAAAAAAAGTAAAACACATTTTTTTTTGGTCTTTTTTTTTTTTAGTAAAAAATAAAAAACCCAGCAGTGATTAAATACCACCAAAAGAAAGCTCTATTTCTGTGAAGAAAATGCTAAAAAAAAAGTTTGGGTACAATGTAGCATGACCGCGCAATTGTCATTCAAAGTGCGACAATGCTGAAAGCTGAAAAATAGCCTGGGCAGGAGGGGGGTGTAAGTGCCCGGTAGGCCAGTGGTTAAACAGCGCTAAAGCGCTGCTAAAACGAGCGGCGCTTTAATGCTGACGGGCGATGCTTGCAGTGTGAAAGGGGTCTTATACATCCCACCAGCTTGCAGGTGCCATTTAAACGAGATGATCAATGTTATTCACGTTAAATATCAGTGGTAATAATGTTATGACTGATCAGTATATATACACATACATTATATTACCAAAAGTATTGGGACGCCTACCTTTACACACACATGAACTTTAATGGCATCCCAGTCTTAGTCCGTAGGGTTCAATGTTGAGTTGGCCCACCCTTTGCAGCTATAACAGCTTCAACTCTTCTGGGAAGGCTGTCCACAAGGTTTAGGAGTGTGTCTATGGGAATGTTTGACCATTCTTCCAGAAGCGCATTTGTGAGGTCAGGCGCTGATGTTGGACGAGAAGGCCTGGCTCACAGTCTCTGCTCTAATTCATCCCAAAGGTGTTCTATCAGGTTGAGGTCAGAACTCTGTGCAGGTCAGTCAAGTTCTTCCACCCCAAAACTCGCTCATCCATGTCTTTATGGACCTTGCTTTTGTGCACTGGTCCAAATCATTTGGTGGAGGGGGATTATGGTGTGGGGTTGTTTTTCAGGGGTTGGACTTGGCCCCTTTCTTCCAGTGAAGGGAACTCTTAAGTCGTCAGCATACCAAGACATTTTGGACATTTTGGACAATTTCATGCTCCCAACTTTGTGAGAACAGTTTGGGGATGGCCCCTTCCTGTTCCAACATGACTGCGCACCAGTGCACAAAGCAAGGTCCATAAAGACATGGATGAGCGAGTTTGGGGTCTCTGCTCTAAAAAGGGTTGCCACCTCATCCCTTTAAATTCAAACACATAATAATTACACAGGTTCTGTGGCTGATTAAGGTGGTAATTAAACTCACTTGGGGCTTTTTCTGCATTAAATTGGCCTCAGAACCTGTGTAATGAATATGTGTTCGGGTTTAAAGGGATGAGGTGGCAACTCTAATGGAAATGTTTGATCATTCTTACAGAAGTGTATTTGTGGGGTCAGGCACTGATGCTGGACAAGAAAGCCTGGCACACAGTCTCCAATCTAATTCATCCCAAAGGTGTTCTATCGGGTTGAGGCCAGGACTCTGTGCAGGCCAGTCAAGTTCCTCCACCCCAAACTCATTCATCCATGCCTTTATGGACCTTGCTTTGTGCGCTGGTCAAAGTCCTGACTTCAACCCAATAGCACACCTTTGGGATGAATTAGAGCAGAGACTGCGGGCCAGGTTTTCTTGTCCAACATCAGTGCCTGACCTCACATATGCACTTCTGGAAGAATGGTCAAACATTCCCATAGACACACTCCTAAACCTTGTGGACAGCCTTCCCAGAAGAGTTGAAGCTGTTATAGCTGCAAAGGGTGGGCCAACTCAATATTGAACCCTACGGACTAATGCCCCGTACACACGATCGGACTTTCCGACAACAAAGTTTTGTTCTGAGGATTTTGGCTCCAACTTGTCTTGCATACAAACAGTCACACAAATGTTGGCCAACAATTACGAATGTAGTGACGTACATGATATCTCCATTACGAGCGCTTCTGGCTCGTCCTTGATTCTGAGCATGCGTGGACTTTAGTCCGACGGACTTGTGTACACACGATCAAAAAGTCCAACAACAAACATTTGTTGGTGGAAAATTTGAGAACCTGCTAGCCAACATTTGTTGGCGGAAAGTCCACCAACAAATGTTTGATGGAGCATACACACGGTCGGAGTTTCCGCAAACAAGCTCACATCCACCATTTGTTGTCGGAAAATCCGACCGTGTGTACGGGGCATAAGACTGGGATGCTATTAAAGTTCATGTGCGTGTAAAGGCAGGCGTCCCAATACTTTTGGTAATATAGTGTGTATGTATATATATATATATATATATTATAATATATGCTATTTCTGTTTTGAACAGAACATTTTGGTGCAAAACACTTATCACAGGATTTTGTGAACTGACACGTACATCTGTGCACAGATTTGGAAAGAACAACCAATCATTCTATGAAGAAAAGTAATTTGACCGAATTTTAATTCTTGCTGCTGTTCCCCAGAGATAATGTCAGCAGCGAGGGGGGGGGGGGGGTGCTTGCTCGGTGTATAAACTTGCACACTCAGGCATAATGCACCTTTGGATAAAAAAAAATAGGATTACATGTATGACCAGAGTCTCATGTTTATGACCAGCTTAAAGCTCCGGCTTATATTAGGACCGCTCTGCATCTAAGAACATGGGTGCCTGTCTGCCTTCTACTAATTGCCTTGTTGCCTTCTGTCAGCGGAGGGGTTAACACTCTTATCATCCTGCACCTGATTCTGCAGGCCTTCTCTTCTTAATTACTGTGCCTGGAAAGACCTAAATCTACATAAACCACTCCTTTCTGGAGTCATTTGCATGTAATTAAGTTTTGAGTGACATGCAGTGCAATCAAGTCCCTTTCTGTGCTCCCCGTTCCTGCATCCTCCTGCCTGTCCTTTCCCCATGCCGGTTCTGCAGTTGCTCTTCAAAGTGCGTGGCCCTCCCACCACAACAACAATCCATTGTACATTAAACCGAGATTCCCCCAGCTCCACAGCTGCCAAGCTTTGTTTCCTCTTTCTTTTCTCCTTGTTTTCTTGTTGAGACTAAATTAACCCGGCAATAATTACGGAGGGGTGGAGGGGTGTGTGTTGTGTCTTCTCTAAATCAGAGCTAAGCACGGTTTACTGACCAAAAAAAGTCGCATTCGACTTTCTTCTTTTCTAGGTAGAGCCCAACAATCTTCAAAAAAAGAAATGACTTAAAAAAAAAAAAAAAATAGAAAAAAAGAATTGTTGTATTATTTTGATCAGGCTAGCAATCATCAATTGGTTTTCACTAACAAAGCTATTGATGGATTTCGTAGGGTCTAATCAATTGTGGGTTGGAAAATTCTGATTGGTTTCAAGCCGATTGTACAGGTCAGGGGTCAAGAGAATAATTCTGATATGATTACTTCTATAATAAACTAAAAGTGATTTGAATAAAAGGGGAAATGTATGGTTGGTGTTGAATCAAATGTTCCTTTTAGTGATGTTTACAGGAAAACTTATCGTGCAAATGGCTGGCGTAAAAGTGATCTTTAGGGCCCATTCTCAGGAGCATGTTTCCAGGCCATAAAAACATAACTGCCTCATTTTCTCCGGTGCACCAAAAGGCAGTACATTTTCATTTGTTCGGTCTGTGTTTCGGCTCTGAGGTGGTTTTTGCCAGTTTGATGCAATGAGAATCACTGGTTTCTTCTCTTATTCCATTTAGCAGAGCCATTGAGGCAGAATGGCGATGGTAAACAGGGCCATACCACCCATGAGGTGGCATTCATGTAAGCATGGAGAGGTTGGTAATGAGGTGGGAGTGCCCATACCAAACACTACACACGTCTATAGGCAGGTGCAGGCTTTCTTCTCCAGGGCAGGTGGCGCTTGACCGCAGAGATTATTATTATTATTATACAGGATTTATATAGCGCCAACAGTTTACGCAGCGCTTTACAATATAAAAAGAAGACGTTACCGTTATAATAGAATAAAATACAAAAGGATCAAGAGGGCCCTGCTCAGAAGAGCTTACAATCTAATAGGGTGGGGCAGGTGGTACAAAAGTTTGTAACTGTGGGGAATGAGCTGATGGAAGTGGTAGGAGATTAGTTGGAGACGTGAGACTTTCCTGAAGAGATGAGTTTTCACGGATCGCCTGAAGGTAGCAAGGGTAGGGGATAGCCGGAACAGTGGAGGTAGCGAGTTCCAGAGGATGGGAGAGGATCTGGAGAAATCCTGGAGACGAGCATGAGAGGAGGAGACAAGAGAGCTTGAGAGTAGGAGGTCTGGAGAAGAGCAGACAGGATGATTTGGGTGATATTTGGAGACAAGATTGGTGATGTAGCTCGGGGCAGAGTTGGGAATGGCTTTGTATGTTGTGGTTAGTATTTTGAATTTAATTCGCTGGGTGATTGGGAGCCAGTGTAGAGATTGGAGGAGAGGGTTGGCATACACTGAGCGGTTGGTAAGGTAGATAAGTCTGGCAGCAGCAGATGGGGGAGGAAATTGAGAGGAACTCAGTTCCTTTATGGTTCCCTTAGTCACAAGGAGGCAGCTATCCAATTGGATGCCAGCGCCCCATGTGTCTGGCATAGTCTATTTAAGACTCTGGCTCTCAGGCTTGATGACCATTTGGCGAGAGGACAGGTTAGGGACAGGAACCCAGTCTGTCAGGGACAGGGGAAGCGGTAGGGAAAGGTTGATGTTGAATAGGGAGAGAGCAGGGCTCACATCTACCTCTTCAGGAAGCCTCCCCTTTGGGCTGGACCAGCCAGGGCGCATTTCAGTCCTCATGTCAGCATCCAGGAGTCTTCTGTCCACTAATTATCTGCTGCTAAGTTGTAAGTGGCACTGGATAGGTATGCTTACCACCGGGCCTGTTTGTACTGTTAATTTTACTGTTACAATACAACGTTCTTTGCAGTACGGGATTACTGCCTGCCACATCACACTGCATCTACCCAACACATCGTCGGTACATGTTTAGCCCTGTGTATGTTCAGCCCCATTCAGACCATGGAGCTGTGTAGGCAGCTGATGCCCATCCTGGCTGCTAGCTTTCTAGCAACTAATGATTTTGTGCAGCCAGGCATTCAGAATCCTAGCAACCAATGATGAGGGTGAGGGAAGGAGATGCAGGAAAAATGTCTGCCTAAGGTGGCAACGCACTGCAACCCCAGGGCAAATGGATAGGTTCTCTTGCTAGAGCTCCTCCTCTCTTCCTGATGCCATGGTCTACTGCAGCTCTGAGTCCTGCAGGATGAAACCATAGCACACGGCCATAGCTATAGCCGCTAGCAATAATTACTGTGTGTTCTCTCAGACAGGAAAAGCTCCCCATGTGGTTGCAGGAAAGAAAATCGTAGCATCTATGATCGGCTTTACACAATGCAAGCTTCTAAAAAAATATACTCCTAGGGATCAAGTTAGGTGAGCTCTGGAATTTTGCGGGAATTGCCTCATTTTTGTAATCACAAAATATAATTTTCACCTTTGGTCTCCAAACTGTGGTCTGCTGTGGTCCTTTGCTTGCCTTCATCCGGCCCTTGGGGCACTATTCCTCCCTATTCCTCCCACTGACACCAGTTATGGGGCACCCTACTCTTCTACTGACACCAATGATGGGACATTTTTCCACTGACAGCAATGATGGGACATTTTTCCTCCCACTGACACCAACTATGGGGCACTATTCCTTCTACTGATATGAATCACTATTACTCCCACTGACACCAATGATGGGGCATTATTTCTCCCACTGATGCCAATGATGGGGCGCTAATCCTCCCACTGGTACCAACGATGGGGCGCTCTTCCTCCCACTAACACCAACAATGTGGCACTATTCCTTCTAATGGTACAAGTCACTATTACTCCCACTGACACTAATGATGGTTCGCTATTTCTTCCACTGATACGAGGCGCTATTCTTCACACTAACACCAATTATGAGGCACTATCCATCACACTGGCACCAAAGATGGGGCACTATTCCTCCCACTGATGCCAATGATGGGGCACTAATCCTCCCACTGACACCAATGATGGGGCACAATTCCTTCCACTGACACCAATGATGGGGCACTATTCCTCCCACTGACACTAGTGATGGGCCATTATTCTTCACACTGAAAGCAACGATTTGGCACTCTTTTTCCACTGACACCAACAATGGGGTGGTACTTCTCCCACTAATAACAATGATGGAACATTGGTTCATCCACCAACTCCAGAGCATTTTCTGCTTCCACGGGCAAAGTCCAGCCCCTCTAAAGTCTGAAGGACAGCAAACTGGCCCTTTTTTGGAAAGATGGGAGACCCCTGCCTTAGCGAATTGAGGTGCCATTCAAAATGCATGTAACAAGCATTGCCGGATGTTGTGGTAACATGCACATTACAGTAACATAAAGATATAAAAGGACCTAGAACATATAAGATTAGAGTTCAGAGTACTGAGGGTCCATTCATAAATGAACAACTAGATGTTGAAGGAATGTTGAAGGAACAATGAAAAAAAGAATTTTGTGCTCTGTTCTATAAATTGTTTTTTAAATTGAGTTTGTGTGCATTTCCTGAGCTTTCCCATGTGTGCCTTTAAATACTTTTAAATGTGTTTTAGTGCCTGTAAATGTGTGTTCAGTATGTTAAAATGTGTTAATATGCATTCCTGTAAGAAATTCAAGCCAAACAGACCCCAGCTCATACAGCACAGGTAAGCTTGTAGCACACAGACCCTGGAAATTGTTATGCATCTGTGTATTCCATTTTATTAGGTACATTTTACAAAAGCACATACACAGTGCAAAATATAACCCTTATCTAATAGAGATTTAATAGTGTGTGCATAGTTGCCAACATTCCCAAAAAAAAAATTGGGACACTTTTTTGCATGTAGGTGGAGCCTGCTATAATTAGGGGGCGTGGCATTCATTTGTAGGCGGGGCATACTGTAACAGAAGAATGTGGCACGCGAAGCGCTGGAAAATGGGTGGGGCTTGAGCGGGATAGTGGGCGTGTCGTAAATGGGCGTGGCTCAGAAGGGGTGTGGAATGAGATGAATGCGGGATGGAGGGAGAAAGAAAGAAAGAAAGAGGGAGAGAAAGAGAGAAAGAAAAAGAAAGAGAGAAAGAAAAAGAGAGAAAGAAAGAGGGATGGAGTGACAGCAGGCCCAAATCCTACACAACAGTAGAAATATGTGTATTCCAGAAAGTTTAACAAATCAGCAGATAAAGATACTCCAAACACCTGGTGTTGGCGCTTCAATCATCCCGACACCATGGTTGTTATGGTGTCAGGATGATTGAAGTGCATTATTTCTATAATTACATTGTAATATAGAATGAAATTATTTAACTCACCATAATGCAGAATCAGTGGGAACCCTGAGCGTGTCACCTGCCACCAGATTCCATCAGGTGTCCCCAGCTGAGTCCTCCCTTACATCAGGCATTTCCAGCTGACTCCTCCCTTACATCAGGCATTGCCAGCAGAGTCCCCCCTTACATCGGACATTGCAGCGGAGTCCCCCTTACATCAGACATTGCAGCGGAGTCCCCCTTACATCAGACATTGCAGCGAAGTCCCCCCTTACATCAAACATTGCAGCGGAGTCCCCCCTTACATCAGGCATTGCAGCGGAGTCCCCCCTTACATCAGGCATTGCAGCGGAGTCCCCCCTTACATCAGGCATTGCAGCGGAGTCCCCCCTTACATCAGACATTGCAGCGGAGTCCCCCCTTACATCAGGCATTGCAGCGGAGTCCCCCTTACATCAGACATTGCAGCGGAGTCCCCCCTTACATCAGACATTGCAGCGGAGTCCTCCCTTACATCAGACATTGCAGCGGAGTCCCCCCTTACATCAGACATTGCAGCAGAGTCCCCCCTTACATCAGACATTGCAGCGGAGTCCCCCCTTACATCAGGCATTGCAGCGGAGTCCCCCTTACATTAGACATTGCAGCGGAGTCCCCCCTTACATCAGGCACTGCCAGCAGAGCCCTGTCTTTACACCAGGCATCCCCCAATGGAGTCAGGCATTCCCAGCAGTGCAGAATGGGACAAAATAGCCGGGTGGCTGCCAATAGCAATTGAGCTGCGGCGCCACCCATCCCCACCCCTTCCCACATCAGGTCACAGCAAATTCTATTGGCAGTCACCCGGCCATTACTAAATAGTAATTTGGCCTCCGGGAAAATGGCGGCCGGTGGAGACATTGTCTCAGTCGGCCACAGACCTCTAGCGGCGGGCGGCGGTGAAAAAAAAAAAAATTGGTAAAATTAGAATTTCCCGGGACATTTCCCAGGAATGGCTAAATCCGGGAAAGGGGGCTAAATCCCGGGAATGTCCCGGGAAATTCGTGACACTTGGTAAGTATGTGTGTGGTCAGCTTCAGATAGTGTGCAATGGTCACAAGTAACATTATGTTTTCTTAATCAACCCATTGTAATATTTCATTTCTGGATGCACACAAATATACATTGCTCAAAAAAATGTAAAGAACACTTTGAAAACACATCAGATCTCAATGGGAAAAAATTTCATGCTGGATATCTATACTGATATGGACTGGGTAATGTGTTAGGAACGAAAGGATGCCACATCGTTTGATAGAAATGAAAATTATCAACCCACAGAGGGCTGAATTCAAAGACACCCCGAAAATCTAAGTGAAAAAAATGATGCAGCAGGCTAGTCCATTTTGCTGAAATTTCATTGCAGCAACTCAAAATGGTACTCAGTAGTTTGTATGTCCCCCACGCGCTTGTATGCATGCCTGACAACATTGGGGCATGCTCCTAATGAGACGACGGATGGTGTCCTGTGGTATTTCCTCCCAGATCTGGACCAGAGCATTACTGAGCTCCTGAACAGACTGAGGTGCAACCTGGCAGCATCGGATGGACCAAAACATAATGTCCCAGAGGTATTCTATTGGATTTAGGTCAGGCAAGCGTGGGAGTCATTCAATGGTATGAATTCCTTTATCCTCTGGGAACTGGCTGCATACTCTCGCCACATGAGGTTGGGCATTGTCGTGCACCAGGAGAAACCCAGGACTCACTACACCAGCGTAGGGTTTGACAGTGTGTCCAAGGATTTCATCCCGATACCTAATGGCAGTAAAGGTGCCATTGTCTAGCCTGTAGAGGTCTGTGCATCCCTCCATGGATTTGTCTCCCCAGACCATCACTGACCCACCACCAAACCGGTCATGCTGAACAATATTACAGGCAGCATAACATTCTCCGTGGCTTCTTCGGACCCTTTCACGTCTGTCTCATGTGCTCAGGGTAAACCTGCCCTCATCTGTGAAAAGCATAGAGTGTCAATGGCGGACCTACCAATTCTGGTGTTCAATGGCAAATGCCAATGGAGCTCCACAGGGCCAGGCAGTGAGCACAGGGCCCACAAGAGGATGTCGGGCCCTCAGGCCACCCTCATGAAGTCTGTTTCTGATTGTTTGGTCAGAGACAATCACACCAGTAGCCTGCTGGAGGTCATTTTGCAGGGCTCTGGCAGTGCTCATCCTGTTCCTCCTTGCACAAATGAGCAGATACCGGTTCTGCTGATGGGTTAATGACCTTCTACGGCCCTGTCCAGCTCTCCTAAAGTAACTGCCTGTCTCCTGGAATCTCCTCCGTAGTCTTGACACAACAAACCTTCTGACATCGGTACACTTTGATGTGCCATCCTGGAGGAGTTGGACTGCCTGTACAACCTCTTTAGGGCCCAGGTATCGCCTCATGTTACCAGTAGTGACACTGACCCTAGCCAAATGCAAAATTAGTGAAAAACTGTCAGAAAAGATGAGTAGGGAAAAGAAATGTCAGTGGCTTCCATCTGTAAAATCATTCTTGTTTTGGAGGTCGTCTCATTGTTGCCCATTTAATGCACCTGTTGTTAATATCATTAACACGAAAGCAGCTGAAACTGATTACCAACCCCCTCTGCTACTTAACTGACCAGATCAATATCCCAGGAGTTTAATTGACTTGATGCTATACTCTGAATAAAAAGTGTTCCTTTGATTTTTTTGAGCAGTGTATATATTTTACAGTGGATTCACACTTTTGCAGTGCAATCCTGCACACCTTTTAGCATCCATTGTATTGCACGTTAACATGCATTGTGGCAAGACAGCCCATTCATTTTAAATGAACATCCAATGCATTTTTGTCATTGCTATTGATGGGATGCTATTCAAAATGAAAAAATGAATGACATCAAAATGCAAAACAGTTTCCTGTGTTTCAGTAACACGCACATTTTACTGCATCTCAATGGAGATTCGGAAGTGCCCGGCCAGAATATTTCTGAAGCAGGTGTAATACGATTCCAAGTGGGCCACACCACAAATATTTTGGAGGAGCAGGGGACAGGAGGAAGTTGAAGAGGGGAGGGCATTTAAAGCTTTGGGCTTGCACAGAAATACTCAATGGTAGCCCCCCTCCCCTGCATATCCATAATATGACTCTTGTTTAATCTAGAGTAGCTATCCTAAACCAGGGCTCCATGGAGTCCTAGGGTTCCTCCAGAGGTTGTTGGGGGTTCTTTGAACTGTAGTTGATTGACCTACCACATGACGGTGCCTGCATAGTTTTGGGTCCAACGCCACTTAGCAGAACCGGTGGCATGACACCAGTGATCTATTTAGCTGTCTGTAGGGTTAGCATTCTCACTACCACTGTAGGGACATTCTTCCCAGATCAACAATGTAAGATGCATTCTTCTCACTGACCCCCAATGAATTCATTTTATCAAGGGTTTCACGAGACCCGAAAAATATTTCAAGGGTTTATCTGGGGTAAAAAAAAGTTGAGAAAGGCTGCTCTAGGTGGATCAGATAGAGACAAATACTTACCTTGCATCTTCATCCTGAAGCAGCTGGCACTCTAGTCTTCTCCTCTTACAGAATGTGGATGGTCCCTTTGGTCATCATGTACAATGCAGAACCTCATTGTGAATGAAAATGTCAGAGAAAGAGCATGACCAATGAAGAGGAGTAGCTTTAAGGAACCAGCTGTCCAACCTAGAGGGAACCTTTATAAGGGAAAGCGAGTAATGTACTCTATTATGCCCTGTACACACGGTCGGACATTGATTGGACATTCCGACAACAAAATCCATGGATTTTTTCCGACGGATGTTGGCTCAAACTTGTCTTGCATACACACGGTCACACAAAGTTGTCGGAAAATCCGATTGTTCTGAACGTGGTGACGTAAAACACGTACGTCAGGACTATAAACGGGGCAGTAGCCAATAGCTTTCGTCTCTTAATTTATTCAGAGCATGCGTGGCACTTTGTGTGTCGGATTTGTGTATACACGATCGGAATTTAATCGATCGGATTTTGTTGTCGGAAAATTTTATAGCCTGCTCTCAAACTTTGTGTGTCAGAAATTCCTATGAAAAATGTGTGATGGAGCCTACACACAGTCGGAATTTCCAACAACAAGGTCCTATCACACATTTTCCATTGAAAAATCCTATCGTGTGTACAGGGCATTATGCCCTGTACACACGATCGGACATTGATCGGACATTCCGACAACAAAATCCATGGATTTTTTCCGACAGATGTTGGCTCAAACTTGTCTTGCATACACACGGTCACACAAAGTTGTCGGAAAATCCGATTGTTCTGAACGCGGTGATGTAAAACACTTACGTCGGGAGTATAAATGGGGCAGTAGCCAATAGCTTTCGTCTCTTAATTTATTCTGAGCATGCGTGGCAGTTTGTGCGTCGGAATAGTCCACACACGGTCGGAATTTACGCAAACAGATTTTGTTGTCGGAAAATTTTATAGCCTGCTCTCAAACTTTGTGTGTCGGAAATTCTGATGGAAAAAGTCCGAAGGAGCCCACACACAGTCAGAATTTCCGACAACAAGCTCCGATCGCACATATTCCGTCGGAAAGTCCGACCGTGTGTACAGGGCATTAGAGTGTTCTTAAACAAAATGAGCAGTATATCCAGTATTGGGGTTATTGGTGGGGAGTACCGCTTAAGGGGTTCATTTACTCTTTCATGTTGTTGGAACACACATGTTAACATGTTACATGTGCTGCTGTTTTTGTGGTGTTATTCATTCTGAATGGCACCCCAACACACTAAGTTAAGCACAGCAGTGTGTTCCATTATAAAAAAGGGTCACATCCTATTTTTGGCTTGTCAGTGAGAATTTTATTCATATTAATGGGCTGCCTTAAAGCAACCCACAAAAACACATGACAAAACACCACAAAAATATAAGCAGTCCCTAAAAAGTAGAGTTTTAAAAAGGATACCTAACCCGGGTACAGAATTGGTGAGATCTATGCTCTTGAGTGCAGTGCACCTACCATAAGGAGAAGATCCTGCTCTTCTTGTTGGATTTTGATTTGACTGCATGTTTTAGCGCAGCATTTTTCAAACTTTTTACCAAAAAGGGAATCCTTGAAAAAAATGTCAGGTCTCAGGGAACCCCTGTAATTCATAGGGGGTCAGTAGGAAGAATGCCCTTAAACACTGCTAGTCAAACAGCTACCCTTAAGCGGTACAAATCTTGCAGGAACCGGCCAAGATTTGAACGATGTATGGGCAGACTGAATGTACCCAAGTTGATCGATTGATCATCTTGGGTACAACCAGCTGGCTGGATTTTACATTCGATTATTGCAAGTGGCTGTTATAGCCGCTAGTAATAATCACTGTCTTCTCCCGGTGGGGTGGCTTTCCCCACCTTCCCCACAATAGCTCGGCGTGAGGGATTTCCCTGTCAATACTCATGGTTACAGGAAAGAAATTCGCTCAGTCTATGAACAGCAGAATAAAAGATCATTGAGGTCATGGCTCTGCCAAGTGGCATTGGCTCTGAAACTATGGCAGTGCTATCAAATGGAGGGTCGATCAGCCACAGCTCAAGGAAACCCTGCCAACTTCTGTAGGAACCCTAGATTCCATGGAACTCTGGTTGAGAAATGAGAATGGTTGTAATGGAGAAAGTAGAATGAGAAGTGGAAACATCTAAAAGGTGATGGAACACTCAGCACCCTAAGGTGGGTAGGAACAGAGCTGGGAAGTATGGCAGGAAGAACTTACCACCAGACTCCTCTTAAAAGAAGCCAGGGTTTCTCCATTCTGCTCGACTTCACCTACAACTGAAATATCCCTTGGAGCTTAATTATATCATTATAATCTCTTCTGCGAAACCTTTTTCCTACATCTTTAGCTGCTAGATGTCATATGGAAAAGTTAACATTTTGTCCCCATTAGTGTCCACATGTTATAACTGAAAGATCTGCCCCAAGAAAAAAAAAATGACCTCCATGATGCAAGACAGGCTTTCAATACTTGCCTCCACTTTTCTTCTCCCTGGCCTGGAAAGCTACGCATTACAGAGAAGGATATATCATCTACAATCACACACAATTAGCCGTCTTTGACCAGTAAACTAGCAAATTAATAACCAAACAAATTTTTTAATCTCTCAGCAACTTAAAATGCGTTTTAACTCATTTAAACAGCAAACTGGCTCTGGCATTCACTCCATTTAGCAGCCCATTATAACCTGGTGGTGGATGGAGATGAGGTATTTGGAATATTATTCAAATTACCATTTTCTTCTTGCCTTTAGAAAGGAAAAAAAAAAATACTCAAGTCATATTAATCGTCCTCATCTTTACATTATTACTGGCTATATTTACATTCGCATTTAGTGTTATTATTAATAATTTCTGGGTACTTCTGCCGTTGCAGCCCAGAAGCTCATCACGGCGAGCTCTTACCGTCAAGTGACAGCGCGTGGAAAGGACAATACAACATGTAACAATGAGACCAAATATTGCAATCAATAATAAACCTGAAGATTTTATTAAAAGATATTTCAGCTTGTCTGGACAAAAAAAGGACTGTTTAAAGGGATGATTCTGTGTTGAAAAGCAGAGCGGAATATGATATGTAGAGTAGCGGCTGCAGAAGAAAATTCTGTTTAACCATTATGTTTCTCACTGACAGAAATCTTCTTTTAAGGTATATCTAAACCCAAGAACAAAAAAATATCATATATTGCAACTTACTGCTCCTTAAATGTGGTGACTGCATTAGCTTTCTTGTTTTATATTCACCTGGTGATCCCGCCTGTAAGGCCTCATGCACACCGGGTGTTTGCCCAGCTCTTCTGAACGCCTTTCCTCCTAGCAGGAGAAAAGTAGCATTAAAAACGCGCCCAAAGTCGCGTTTTGCAAAAGCATTTAAGCGCTTCAGCCAATTGGGAGTTAATTTTATTTTATTGGCCAGAATATTAATTTATTCTGGCCATCGAAATAAATGAACGCAGAAGTGCTAAACACGTTTAGACATGCTAAATCGCTTTTACACGTGCATTTGGCGTGTTTTTCTGCAAGTGATGAACATGCAAGTGATGGGTTTTTTTTCTGCAGCTAAACGCCTGTAAATGCCTATGTGAGCTAGGACATATAGGCTAACATGGATGGGGCATTTAGAAACAGTAAAAAAGTCAAATGCCCTTAAATGTGCTGTTTTTGACAGTGTGCATGAGGCCCAATGCATTTTCTGACCTAGGGTGACAACGCTCACTCACTGTACTATGGAGGAGCAGTGTTGTCATCCTAGGCTGCTTGCTCCCGATTTGGGCTGCAGAGCACGTCCCCTCTAATCATCTATACTAAAAATATTGGGACGCCTGCCTTTACAAACACATGAAGTTAAATGGCATTCCAGTTTTGGTCTGTAGGGTTGAATATTGAGTTGGCCCACCCTTTGCAGCTATAACACCTTCAACTCTTCTGGGAAGGCTGTCCACAAGGTTTAGGAGTGTGTCTATGGGAATGTTTGACCATTCTTCCAGAAAAGCATTGGTGAGGTCAGGTACTGATGTGGACAAGAATGCCTGTCTCGCAGTCTCCGTTCTAATTCATCCCAAAGGTGTTCTATCGGGTTGAGGTCAGGACTCTGTGCAGGCCAGTCAAGTTCCTCCACCCCAAACTCGCTCATCCATGTCTTTATGGACCTTGATTTGTGCACTGGTGCACAGTGATGTTGGAACAGGAAGGGGTCATCCCCAAACTGTTCCCACAAAGTTGGGAGCATGAAATTGTCCAAAATGTCTTGGTATGCTGACCCCTTAAGAGTTTCCTTCACTGGAACTAAGGGGCCAAACCCAACCCCTGAAATACAACCCCACACCATAATCCCCCCTCCACCAAATTAGTGCACGAAGCAAGGTGTATTCACTGTGTTCATTTGGAAAAGGAAGGGGCTGGTAAATGACACATTGACTAGCCCCTTCCCCTGCTCACCATCCTGAAACGTTCCCCGCAGCACCTGGAGGGGGGGGAGAGGGGAACTAGCAGCACTGCAGTTGGGGAAGGGGGCACAACATCGGGGGAAGCCCGAGTAGTAGGGGGCACCACGCGTAGTGATTAGTGACTGCTACACCCCTGTGCATGCCTAGGGAATGTTGTCACTTTAAGGGAAAATTCACATGGGCCCAGCCGCCTATTTTTGACCACCCTTATGCCACGTACACACGGTCGGACTTTACGGCAGACTTTGCCCGGCGGACGGGATTTCGTCGGACAATTTGATTGTGTGTGGGCTCCAGCGGACTTTGTTTGCTCAAAAGTTGGACGGACTTAGATTTGAAACATGTTTTAAATCTATCCGTCGAACTCGAGTCCAGTCGAAAAGTCCGCTCGTCTGTATGCTAGTTCGACGGACAAAAACCGATGCTAGGGCAGCTATTGGCTACTGCCTATGAACTTCCTTGTTTTAGTCCGGTCGTACGTCATCACGTAAGAATTCAACGGAGTTTGGTGGATTGTGTGTAGGCAAGTCTGTTCATTCGGAAAGTCCGTCATAAAGTCCGCCGAGCAAAGTCTGCCGTAAAGTCCGCTCGTGTGTACGCGGCATAAGTCACCCACCTAAATCTAAAATTACATGCCACTAATGTGATGCTTTATACGCCATGGCTGTGCCATTTTAATTAGGATTGCAGAGTTCGACAGGCATTGGCATCGCT
The DNA here is from genome assembly GCF_042186555.1 of Aquarana catesbeiana. Classification (NCBI taxonomy): domain Eukaryota; kingdom Metazoa; phylum Chordata; class Amphibia; order Anura; family Ranidae; genus Aquarana; species Aquarana catesbeiana. The sequence continues at coordinate 43,473,385 of NC_133336.1, forward strand.
GGTCAAACTTGCCCATTGAGGTCAATAAGAGTGTACTGCAACCACGTTTGGCTCAGGGTGGTGATGAGTTTTTTTAATACAAATTCTCCCTTGGGATGTAAAAAAGAAAAAAAAAAAAAAAAAAAAAGCACACATTCAGATGGCGGCAAAATCACCTCCTGAACTCCTGGCAACCACTGCTATACCACCTTCTGAGAAGCATGGCACTAGAAGGTACTGCTGCCTATGTGAAAGAGCCCTATAAGAGGAAGTGCCTGACCGAAGACCATCATAGCAGGATCACCAGGGATATATTTATTGAATAATAAAACAAAAATATTAAAAATGACTTCTGAAACCATTGTTTTTTTAAGAAGAAAAATGTAATGTCCCACCATAAAAAGACAAAAAACACGGAGGCGATTAAAGAAACAGCTAATATTTTCTTTTATTGTGCGCAGTCTGAAAAGAAAAAAAAAAATCTTTTCTGGTAACAGCCGATGGCGTGAGCCGCAACAAAAGAGAAATTGGAAGAAAAATGGGCCGGGACTTTGTTCCTAGTCACATTTTGATGGCTGAGAGATTGACAAAATAATTTGTACCCGTCGATTCCTTTGGAAAAAAAAATAAATAAATTTACAATGGATTTGCCGAGCACATTTTTAATTTTAATCAGCAATGAAAAAATGACAATACGGATCAAAACAAAACATCAGCCTGTAAAGTGGGCTTTGCAGATTGTGTCAGGCGGACTCCATTAGAGAGCGGTAGGTATTGGCGCATCAATCACCAATCTTCCAAACTTGCAACATCTCTGAAATGTAATTAGACATCCAGGTTTCTTCACCAACAATTTGCAAAAAAAAAAAAAAAAAAAAAAAAGAAAAGCTGTCACTTCCGAAAGACGTAAAGTGCAAGAAAATAAAGTCAAAACCTGTTTATGTAAATTTGCCCCGAGTTGCCACTGACCACTTAGCTGTAGAATTAGGGAATTAGGCGGCAATTTGGAGAGTAAAAACGACTTAATCCCACACAATGCATTTTTATTCCCCTCTTTTATATTCACCAGCATTGCTGCGAAGGATAATGGGGCTGGGGTTAACAACACAAAATCACAAACTAGGCGGCTTGGCATAAAAAGGCCATTTTCAAACTTCTTTTTTTTTTCTTTTTTTTTTCAAGAAGGCTGAAAAACTTGTGTGAAATACACTATATTACCCCAAAAGTATTGGGACACCTGCCTTTACACGCACATGAACCTTAATGGCATCCCAGTTTTAGTCCGTAGGGTTCAATATTGAGTTGTCCCACCCTTTACAGCTATAACAGCTTCAACTCTTCTGGGAAGGCTGTCCACAAGGTTTAGGAGTGTGTCTATGGGAATGTTTGACCATTCTTCCAGAAGAGCATTTGTGAGGTCAGGCACTGATGTTGGACGAGAAGGCCTGGCTCACAGTCTCCACTCTAATGCCCAGTACACAGTCGGATTTTCCGACGGAAAATGTGCAATTGGAGCTTGTTGTCATAAATTCCGAGCCGTGTTTAGGCTCCTTTGGACTTTTTCCATCGGAATTTCCGACACACAAAGTTTGGGAGCTGGCTCTAAAATTTTCCGACAACAAAATCCATTTGCGTAAATTCCGATCGCGTGTACACAATTCCGACACACAAAGTTCCACACATGCTCAGAATCAAGCAGAAGAGCAGCACTGGCTATTGAACTTAATTTTTCTCTGCTCGTCGTACGTGTTGTACATCACCGCGTTCTTGACGTTCGGAATTTCCAACCAACTTTGTGTGACCGTGTGTATGCAAGACAAGTTTGAGCCAACATCCGTCGGAAAAAATCCATGGATTTTGTTGTCGGAATGTCCGATTATATGTACGGGGCATTATTTATCCCAAAGGTATTCTATTAGGTTGAGGTCAGGACTCTGTGCAGGCCAGTCAAGTTCCTCCACCCCAAACTCGCTCATACATGTCTTCATGGACCTTGCTTTGTGCACTGGTTCAAATCATTTGGTGGAGGGTGGATTATAGTGTGGGGTTGTTTTTCAGGGGTCGAGCTTGGCCCCTTAGTTCCAGTGAAGGGAACTCTTAAGGTGTCAGCATACCAAGACATTTTGGACAATTTCATGCTCCCAACTTTGTGGGAACAGTTTGGGGATGGCTCCTTCCTGCTCCAACATGACTGAGCACCAGTGCACAAAGCAAGGTCCATAAAGACATGGATGAGCAAGTTTCGGGTGGAGGAACTTGACCGGCCTGCAAAGAGTCCTGACCTCAACCAGATAGAAAATGGGATAAATTAGAGTGGAAACTGCGAGACAGGTCTTCTAGTCCACATCAGTGCCTGACCTCACAAATACACATCTGGAAGAATGGTCAAACATTCCCATAGACACACTCCTAAACCTTGTGGACAGCCTTCCCAGAAGAGTTGAAGCTGTTATAGCTGCAAAGGGTGGGCCAACTCAATAGTGAACCCTACAGACTAAGACTGGGATGTTACTAAAGGTCTCGTGTAAAAGCAGACCTCCCAATACTTTTGACAATAAAGTGTAGTTTGGAGGCAGTCAAATTATATATACATCACAAATAATGAACAATGAACAAAGGCAAATGGGCTGATTTAATATGGTGATAGACATTGAAAAGTGGAATCTAACTGGGCATTTGGGCAACGTGCTCTGGGGAAGGTCCAAATCTTCAGCCTCCTGATTGGCCGGGACGAGAAGCCGGAAACTGGAAGTGACACAATGGCGAATATTGATTTGCTAAAATCAAAAGTGGGAGGGTTCAGGGCGCAGTGCTCTGCGCCCTGAGGACAACGTAAAAAAAGCCAATTAGAGCCTCAGGCTGTAATCACGTGCATGTTAAAAACTGACAGACCTAATAGACTTCTATTAGTCCGGTGCCCTGCAGTGCACTGCACACACATAGAACCATTTATTTTTAAATAAATGATGATATGACTAGCATTTTTTAACTTTGAGATGTTAAAAAATATTAGCCATATTATCATTTATTTAAAAATAAGATGTTCTTTGAACTTGAGAGGGGGGGGGTTGTACGGGCGGCGCCCCTGTGCTCCATAGGGACTCTGGCTGCCACTGCTCAGGTATGTATTTAGGGTGGGCTGTAAAAAAAACTGCGTTTACAAACACTTTAAGGTTAAGCACTAAATGCAAAGAATTAAAAGTCGTGAAAAACAATTTTTATAACAAATTTTGTTTAACAAAATTTGACTAGAGTGAAAGAGGTTCCAACAATAACCTAACGAGTATAAAAATATATAGAAATGCTCTAAATAACCAATCCAAATTAATTATATTAACAAAAAATCCACAAGTGTTGTGATAATAAGTTTCAAATGCTCCTGGTGTCGATCTCCACCATCCGCCACCTTTAAGTGATCTGATGCGTCAATACCGCCACCAATAGCTGAAAAACACGCTTACCAGCTTCTAAGACCCCTCATTACAAAGGGTCGTTTGCGCTTGCGGCTCAAACCCAGCCAGGGTCTTTCTTCAGGTCCAGTGGGTCTCCTACAATGAATCACCTCCTGTTGCCATGTTATATGAAGGAGTTTCTCCAAAGAAACAAAATGCTTCATATAGTGTTAAAACTTCTAAAAAGTATTAAAATACAAATTATTGCACTTACAGCATTCACTGATCAGTTGCACCTTAAGTTAAGCATGCTGGCCGGCACACACACAAACAAACCCATTCTCCAGGACATGTGGGAAGTGGTAACATCAGCGCGTCCCTCCGCCATACACGTTTCGTCATAGGATGACGTAGTCCGGCTGGTAAGCGTGTTTTTCAGCCATTGGTGACGGTATCGACACATGAGATCACTTAAAGGTGGCGGATGGTGTAGATCGCCACCAGGAGCATTTGAAACTTATTATCACAACACTTGTGGACTTTTTGTTAATATAATTATTTGAATTGGCTATTTAGCGCATTTCTATATATTCTAATGTTTTATCTACTGTGGTATATGTCTCACAGGAGATTTGCTGCTTAATTTTGTTCATGAGGTTATTTAATAGTGCAGTTTTTATTTTTTTCTTAAGTAACCTAAAAAGCCTTTCCTCTCACTTTGTATCCTTTTATATTAACATTCACAAAAATGAAAGCCTGACAAAAGATCAAACCATCCCTCCCCAAAAAAATTTGGCTGGCGTTCTATTTTACAGTGGAACTAAAAACAATTTTTTGGATAGAGTAAGGGAAGGTCTTAGCCGTGTCAGTTTTTTTTTTTTTTTTGCCTTCTGTGTCCCATTAGGGAGATTTCCCTTCACTTCCTGTCTCACAGGAAGTGAGAGGAAATCCCTACAAAGCAAGGGAATCCCTGGTTGTCACCAGAGCGAGTGTCCCTATTCAAAGATTCTCCCTCTATTTCTGTTCTGGTGACAACCCAAAATGTGGGATTTCCTTTCACTGTTGCTGATAAAGGTAAACATAAAAAATAGAGTACGAATCTCCCTAATGGGGGCACGGTCAGCAATAAACAGCTTACATGTGTTCTAATCATAGGTGTGTGCACAGGGTGTGCCAGGTGTGCCTGAGCATACCCGAATCACCTTGTGTGGCCCACATTCCCCGTTTACACCCCTGATATTTCACCAAAGCCCCCTAACAGGGCTCCTAAAAAAATGGAAAAAAATCATTTAGAAAATAAAATTGTAAAAAATAAAATAATAAAAACGACTGACACTGTCCACTGCCCTACTGAAACCAGTCTCTACCCTAATGACACCATCCACTGCTCTACTGACACAGTCAGTATATATACACATGCACACACACATATGTGTCTTTGAGTTTTGGGGTTCACACCCTAATGCAATAGGCTGTGCACACCTATGGTTCGAATCCATCTCCACTCTATCTAAACTTTTTTTTAAAAAGGGGTTTGTGTTATGTATACTTTAAAGCTAGATTGTGGGCAGATATAAAATACACAAATTAATGCCAAAGTATTTCAGCAAGTACCTGAATATGACCTGGTATCAGTCCCTTTACAGAAGAGCTGGGGTATGAGAGGAAAAAGCAGCATAGGGAGTAGTATTAGTACTACTGAAGAAGTGCTGCCCACTGGACGTAACACGTATAGGGGGCGGAGTGCTGTATTGATGACGTCATAACGCTGCCATTCTGATGCTGCCAGATTGAGAGGTTTATGCATAATGACATGCATAGCGCATATAGATAAGCATGGTAAAGAAGGTTATTGATCGTATTACTCTTGTGATTGTTTTTTCCCACTTTTTTACATTTATTAAAACACAGTGAGCACTATTGGTTCTGTTTCTTTCTTGTATATGTGATATGTATATTTGAGCCTTATATGGTATTAGGTGAGGAAGAAATTCATCCCCTGCAGCCACATCAGCCAAAGGGCAAAAGGGCTGTTTGGCCCCATTTTATCATTAGAGGTTAGAGGAGGAGGTGAGTAGATTTATTTGTCACATTTTGAAGTGCAGGTTTCTCACCTACTATTTTGTTTAGAGAGAAGAGAATTAGGGCCGGTTCAGACCACAAAAATGCACTCCAGATCCATTCTGGATGCGTTTCTGCATGCGCGGTTTTAACGTATTTTTGATGCGTTCCAGTGCATTTTAGATGCGTTTTTGACGCGTTTCCAGATGCATTTGCAGGTGCTTTTTTTTTTTCTTTTCCTGTTTTTTTTTTTTTTTTCACTGTATTGGGGTCCGGTTGCGTTTTTGATATGTTCCAGTGCATTCCGGTGCATCGATGCATTTTACCACGTTCCAGTACAGTCCAGTACAGGAAAAATGCAGCATGTTCTACTGGAAGCCCTGGAACTGACCACACTGGTGTGAACTATGCCGTTGGAAACCATATAACCTACTTTCCATGCATTTTTGATGCAGAATATAAACGCACTGGACTGCATGTGGGTGTGAACTGACCTTCACAGAGTGGTCACAGATTTCATCACTGGTGTCTGGAAGTCAGCATTTACTGGATGTTCTGAATTCTGTAATATTCACTTTGGGAGTTTTTTGAATATCTAGCTATTTGTGTATGATTTATTTTGGATTTACTGATATGTTACAGGAGCTATTTATGATTTGAGGGGAGGACTACATTACACTATATTGTTTTTAATTTATTAATACTTTTTGAAGTGGAATCACCTGTTTGCGCTGACTGCAACCCGGTCTTTCTGTTTTAAAAGAGACTGCGCAGATTGAATCTGTTTTACTTCCCTGTCATAGACTGGGGCGGGTCCAAGACTAGGTGGGCTCAGGGGAAGTAGGTTGAATAGTGATGGCCATCAGACTTTGGACATCTAGTGGCAGAAAAATGTACTGCAAGGGAAATCTTTGGATTGAAGGTTAAGTTTGCAGCAAAAGCGGTATTTGTTACTTAACCTTTTAATAAGCTATTCATTTTCATTTTGCTGGAGCTCTTTTAACTGCAAAGTAATTGAATCTATGCGAACACATATCCGTTTACCAGAACAAGTCTCTATGTTGATATGTTAAACACAACAGTGCGGTTTAATGACATCTACAATTAATCATTGTACAATCTGAAGACAAGCTGATGCCTATTGGTGAACGTTAGAATGTAAATTGTATCTAGGTTATATTTTGTCTTTAGCATGATATGCAAACCACAAACCTCTGGTCCCCATGAACTGTAAAACTGCCGTGTACATTAAATTAAAAAATCTATTTAAACGAGCAGAAACCACAAGGCACGGCTGTATTGACTGGAAGCGCTTCTGTATGATGTGATCTTTGGTGCATTCCTATTTTCAGCCATAAAACTGACAAATCAATACTAATGTCTGAAGTAAAATTACTCATAAACAAGCATTGGATGGCGCATATTTCTAGATAAAGGTTTAACTAGCTCGGTCATAAGGAAAGTCATTTCCACCTTTTATCTGAGTAGACAAACGAAGGACATACTGTGACCATTGATGATCAGAAATTTCCAAAGGGTGGCTTTAGAACAGGAAAGTAATTATGCTTAAAAAAAAACGAAGACCGTAAGCAAAACTTTGAGGGCCCTTCCACACCGTGCACGATAACTGGCATTTTTCTGCCAATGCCAGTCACGGCAAGAACACAAAGTAGGGATGAGCGGAACTGCTTTGGGTTTGGATTGAGCTGGGTTCAGCAAACTTCGAAGAGGTTCGAATGCTGAATCCAAATCCCATTAAAATTGATAAGAGCCAAATCTGTCAAAATGTCAATCTTCTGGGTTAATAGGCAAGGGGTTTGTCAAACACTTAGTAGTGGAGGAGAGGGACACCACAGCTCTTGTCAGGGGATAAGCCAAAGAAGGATGCAAAGAGACCTGGCACATTTGCCAAAATCCAGCATGGCCATGCTCACTTGTACATGAATGCGTGGAAACCTAATGGCATTGAGCCGGCACACGCTCATGCACCTTGGTGCACACGATAGTTCCTGGTGCCTTCTGGCCTTTATAAGGATGACAGATGCTCTCAGACTTTGCAGGTTGATCCTCCTGAGCTTGAGCTTCCTGAGCTTCCCGTAAACCTGTGTTCCTCAGTACCTTTGGATTTCCTGTTACCTTACTTGCTTCTGGACTTACCCCTTGCTTCTCTCTTGGCTCTGACCTCAGCTTGCTCTACGGATCTGCTCCTGCCTCCTTCCTGGCTTGCCCCTGACAACTTTCCTGTTGATTTCTCTGCTTGACTACTGTGCTTTTTCTTTGGCTCTCACTCCTACTGTTATCTGCCTGCTGTGATCTGTGTGCACGTTCCAGTGTGCCACATTGGACCAGATGCCCTCACTACCTGGTTCCCATCTGAAGAGGTCTTGCCACTGCATCAATGCTAGGGGTTGCTATTACAGTGAAAATTGTCACTAGTGCAGGGAGGGTTATTATTGCAGAAACTGGCACCAATGATGGGGGTTATTATTGCAGAAACTGGCACCAATGATGGGGGTTATTATTGCAGAAACTGGCACCAATGATGGAGGTTATTATTGCAGAAACTGGCACCAATGATGGGGGTTATTATTGCAGAAACTAGCACCAATGATGGGGGTTATTATTGCAGAAACTGGCATCAAAGAGGGGGGTTGTTATTGGGGAAACTAGCACCAATTCTGGGGGTTAACATTGTGGAAATGGACACCAGTGCTGGGAGTTATTGCTGCCAAAATTGTCACAAGTGCAGGGGGGTTGTTATTGTAGAAATTAACTCCAGTGACAGGGGTTAATATTGAGGAAACTCGCACCAATGCTGGGGATTAATATTGCAGAAACTGGCACAATGTGTGTGCCACCCTGGACCAGCTGCCCCTGCAGTCTTGCCAGAGTATCAATGCTGGGGGTTGCTATTACTGTGAAAATTGTCACCAGTGCAGGGAGGGTTATTATTGCAGAAACTGGTACCAATGATGGGGGTTATTATTGCAGAAACTGGTACCAATGATGGGGGTTATTATTGCAGAAACTGACACCAATGATGGAGGTTATTATTGCAGAAACTGGCACCAATGAGGGGGGTTGTTATTGGGGAAACTAGCACCTATTCTGAGGGTTAATATTGTGAAAAAGGACAACAGTGCTGGGAGTTATTACTGCCAAAATTGTCACCAGTGCAGGGGGGTTGTTATTGTAGAAATTAACTACAATGACAGGGGTTATTTTGGGGGAAACTCGCACCAATGCTGGGGATTAATATTGCAGAAACTGGCATAATGTAGGAGGTTATTATTGTGGAAATTATGAAAAATATGTGATAGCGCTGCTTAAAATATATGACGAAACAGGCATATAAATTAAAGTGTCAGTGCCACTAAATGATGAATAAGTGAACACAGTTCAAATGCCATGGGTTAATATTCCATACACTGGCACTAATGCTGGGGGTTATTAGTGAATAAAGTGACACCAATGTTTGGGGTTATTATTGTGTACACTGATACCAATGCGGACATTTATTCCTGCATAAACTGGCACCAATGCTGAGATTTATTACTCCATAAACTGATACCAATGCTGAGATGTATTACTGCATAAACTGGCACCAATGCTGAAGGTTATTATTGTATAAACTGGCACCAATGCTGGGAGTGATTATTAGGTTTTTACACAGGTTAGTTAGTACAGGTCTTGGGGGGGGGGGGGGGTCATTTTTAAGAAGTTAGGCCACAGGTGTGAAACTGCGGACCTCCGGCTGTTGCCAAACTATAAGTCCCATGAGGCATTGCAAAGCTGACAGTTACAATCACGACTCCCAAAGGGAAAGACAACATGGGACTTATGGTTCTGCAGCAGCTGTAGAGTCGCATTTTGACACCCCTGCATTAGGCTATAGCTGGAAATCTCTTGTAAATTAGGGCCAGATATTCTGGTAACAACTGCCTAACTGCCCACTGAGCTATTGTATTCTGACAGTGGGGAGAAGTCCCTGCCGGTGGCACTGATCAAGCAAAGAAAATCCCACATGATCGTTGTACAGAACTCAACTGGTAGATCCTTTTATACAGGTAAGAGGGAGAAATGCCACGCCAACTCTAAATATAAAGCAGCCAACACCACAATCTGACTAATTGTAAAATATAACTGAAACACAAATGTGTGGCGCTAATGGTATATACTAGGAATCTTAATAAGTGAATGTAGTGTCACAATTGTGATAGTGACATTCAAAAAAAAACAAAAACAAAATATGTAAACAAACATATATCAAAACGATATAAAAAAATATGTGAGTAATAATAGCCACAGGGGTATTGTAGCTCATAAATTTGAAAGTCATATGCTAAGTTAGTGACAAAAATGTGTCTGTGAATCACACTGAATGCGACATCAGAAGTACAAAATTAAAAAATGAATAAAAAATAGGGATCGACAAACCATAAGTGAATGATCCTGTGAATCGCAACGACATAACCATGCAAGGGTAAGTGAAGGAAAGAGGTTAACAATACCGCATGTCTGACAGACCGAAATACTAAATATCATAAACAATTGACATGTGGGTATAATGTTGTACATCTATAGTCCATATCAATCTGCAAGGTAAGGGTTAATGGAGATGAAGATATGGTGCTGTATAAACTTATAATCTTAAATGCTTCTCAAGACGGTGTTGGAAGTGCACTGACGTATAAGGCACTATCTTCTCACCAACAAACTTTAAGTAAAGAAAGATGAAATGCCCTTGAAGAAAGATGAAATGACCAGTAGTTGTGGACTCACAGGCCGTTGGCGGTGAGTCAGATATGCTTGTACCGCCAAGCGGTGAAGGTGGATCTCATTCCAATCGATCAGATGTGCTTAGTAGAGAGGGAGAGCCTAGGAACTTACTCGCCACCGGAGGAGATGGACTAAGCCCGGACTTCCGGCTGTCTTGGTTTCCTGTTCAGGGGCTGGCTTGAAACAGCGACAGTTCCCATAATGTGAGAAAGAAAAAAAGAAGAACCTCCACATGGTGTAAATCCGACAAGGATGGAAAATTTATTGGTATAAAAGGTTTTCCAACATTCAATAAAAATAGGGCGATAAAAATTTTGGTTCAATTGAACTAAAAAGCGCAGTAATAAGCGGCTGGGGTAGCAAAATAGAAATGACGCGTTTCGTCCTCTTAGACTTCTGCTGGGGTATAAGCCCTTTTATGTACAACCTCCCTGCCCATACATGAATAGACATTCAGTTGGTCTCTGCTGAACCGGCCAAATTTTGATCCATGTATGGCTAGCTAAAGAGGAAATACCTCTCATTTTAGACAGATATCCTTAAAGTGGAGTTCCACCCACAAATGCAACTTCCGCTTTACGTGATGGTGACCCCCTGACATGCCACATCTGGCATGTCATTTTTTTGGGGGGGAGCCTCTAAAAAGAGGGTATCTGCTCCCCCCTCCCTCCCTGCAATTTTCTGGGACACGTCACAGGTCCCAGAAGATTGCCCGGCCATTCAGAGCGCGCGGCACGGCTCGTGCATGCCCAGCTGTGAAGCCACAGCTGGGCACCCACAGTAAGAATGTCAGTGCCGTGGAGAGGAGGGGGAGAGGAGCAGGGCTTCGTATGCCCCATTGCTGGACCGTGGGACAGGTGAGTGTCTGATTATTAAAAGTCAGCAGCTACACTTTTTGTAGCTGTTGACCTTAAATTTTTTTTTTTTTTTTCGGCGGAACTCTGCTTTAAATCTCCTGGTTGTGTCTCCAGGACAGGAAGTAAAGGGAATTCTCTCCAATTGGAACCATTTACCATTCTCTTCTCTATCCAAAACAAACAAAAAAAAAAGTTTGAGCTTTAGATATACTATAACTTTGTAATGCAAATCATTAATACTCTGTTCTTCCGGTCTGCCATATGCCCTTTTTAGCATTTAAAATAGTTCTACTGTATAGGATTTTAGACTCTTTTAGTGATTATTTTGTGTTCTCTCCATTACCGCCGATGAAAAAGCAGCTGACAAAGTAAGGAAAGGTGATTTTTGTTTGTTCCCCGTCCTCTCCATATTATTCTTTTAAACACTCATCGGCGCTGTTTCGTAGCAGGGGATTCAAAATATCCTGTCAATAAAGGCAGCAGAGGTGATATTTGTGTGGCATTTATTTTATTTCATCCCAACCGTGAGGTGAGACATACGGGTTATGCCAAAGAAAACAGTGATTTAAGAAACGCAGCAAACCTTGCCAGGCTCTCCTGCGCTTTGTCTAATGACAAAAGGAACAGGAACACTGGGACAAGGTCAGGCATTTTGCAAAGAATGCGTTTTATAATATTGTCTTTAAAATTGCCGCTGGATCATTTAGAGCCCCTGACCATTTTACTCTTGATTTTCTCGCAGAAAGGAAAAAAAAAATAACGCGCTGCAGAGCAGGCTTTCGCTGACACCTTTTAGTGCTGAAAGAATTGTATTGATGGGTGATGCACGGCGGTGACAAAAGTATGGAGACTAATGTAAAAAGTATGACCTTCTTTCGCGGCTTGCAGGATTTGTTTCAAAATTTGCTATTCAACGCAAGCAGGCGAGAGGTGTTTGTGAAGCTGAACACTTAACATTTCTATTCAGTGCTGAAAAGCGCTACCAGCTTGCGCAAATTTCTTTTCCACCCCACCCCCCCTCCACTACAAATAAACCCGAAGCTCTATTTAACTCATTAAACAGCAGAAGTCAACTCAGGATTTATACAACGCTGGAAAAAAAGTGCTAGAAAATACAAATGCTGAAAATATTAAATTCCCAATTTGTCTGCAATGCAGGAGGAAATTTATTTAAAATTGAAAAAATTTAATAAAGTGGTGCTAAAAATATTACATTTGTGAAGGAGGATTTGCGGCGCATTTTTCTAGGTGATCATTTAACAATAATGCCCCGTACACACGGTCGGACTTTGTTCAGACATTCCGACAACAAAATCCTAGGATTTTTTCCGACGGATGTTGGCTCAAACTTGTTTTGCCTACACACGGTCGCACAAAGTTGTCGGAATTTCCGATCGACAACGTACGACGAGACTAGAAAAGGCCGGTTCAGAATCAAGCGCGGCACCCTTTGGGCTCCTTTTGCTAATCTCGTGTTAGTAAAAGTTTGGTGAGAGACGATTCGCGCTTTTTCAGACTCGTGGCTTTCAGATCGTTTTCTGACGTTCAGTTTGTGCTTGTGGGTTTGTATCTGCTCTTCAGTGCATGCAGTCAGTTCGTATCGGAGTTTCTGTGTGATCTTGCCTGCTCGTTGCTGTTTTTCAGGTCGCTCTTCACAGGCCTTGCTGTTCTTCAGTGCGTTCTGTTACTTCGTTCTGAGCAGCCGACCGTTTTCTAGCCATGTTTCGTATGCGTACTCCTCGTAGAGTTCGTGCTGTGCGGGGGCTTGGTGTTGGGGTCCTGACCTTGACACAAGTCCAGTCCATGAACAGGGTGGGGAGGAGTTCATGGACCAAGAATTGGTTGCTTCAGCGTGACCAGTTCTGTCATATGCCTTTGCTCCGTGAGATCCGTGAGAATAATCCTGATGATTTCAGGAACTTTCTCAGGATGACGGACCCCGTATTTCACCGTCTGTTGGCTTTGCTGACCCCCTATATTAGCAGGCAGGATACCTGCATGAGGCAAGCAAGAACAGAGGTTGGTCGCTACCTTGCGGTATTTGGCCACAGGGAGAAGTCTGCAGGACTTGAAGTTCTCGACAGGCATCTCCCCCCAGGCAGGGCCGGATTTCCCACAAGGCCACTGAGGCCAGGCCTCGGGGCGGCAGTGGTACAGGGGCGGCCCGGCGCCGCTCCTGCAATGACTTCTCGGCCGCCCCCCCACACTAACCTAGCTGCATGCAGCGCACCCGGGCACCAGAGAGGTGGGGGCGCTGAAGCGCTAGAGTGCTCCTCTCCCTCCTCCTACTCTCTGTGTCCAGACGCGGCTCCCTCTGCTCCCACCGCCGCCGCTGCTGTTTTTTTCGAGGCTTCAGCCTGTCCCCCCTCCCTCCTCCTGTCAGAGAAGGAGAGCAGCCGCCGGAGATCGGAGCGGCTGGTCTCTGTGCGGGGGGCGGGGGGGGCGCGTGTTCTCTTGTGTCTCTCACTCCCGCCCAAGCCTGTCTCCATCTGTTCCATCTGTTCACTTATGGAGGGGGAGTTGTCCTGGGAGGGGGGTTGTCCTGGGGCTCTGTACTAGTGAAGGGGGGGTTGTCCTGGGGCTCTGTACTAGTGAAGGGGGGGTTTGTCTGGGGGGGTTGTACTAATGAAGGGGGGGGTTGTCCTGGGGGTCTGTACTAATGGAGGGGGTGGGGATTGACCTGGGGGGGTTGTACTAATGGAGAGGGGGTTGTCCTGAGGGGGGTTTGTACTAATGGAGGGGGGTTGCCCTGGGGGGGGGGGGTTTGTACTAATGGAGGGGGGTTGTCCTGGGGGGTATGTACTAATGGAGGGGGGTTGTCCTGGGGGGTTTGTACTAATGAAGAGAGGGGGGTTTGTCCTGGGGGGGTCTGTACTAATGAAGGGAGGGGGGTTTGTCCTGGGGGGGTCTGTGCTAATGGAGGGGGTGGGGGTTGACCTGGGGGGTTTGTACTAATGGAGAGGGGGTTGTCCTGGGGGGGTTTGTACTAATGGAGGGGGGGTTGACCTGGGGGGGTTGTACTAATGGAGGGGGGTTGTCCTGGGTGGTTTGTACTAATGGAGGGGCGTTTGTCCTGGGGGGTCTGTACTAATGAAGGGAGGGGGGTTTGTCCTGGGGGGGTCTGTACTAATGAAGGGAGGGGGGTTTGTCCTGGGGGGGTCTGTACTAATAAAGGGAGGGGGGTTTGTCCTGGGGGGGTCTGTACTAATGAAGGGAGGGGGGTTTGTCCTAGGGGGGTCTGTACTAAGGGAGGGGGGTTTGTCCTGGGGGGGATCTGTACTAATGAAGGGAGGGGGGTTTGTCCTGGGGGGGTCTGTACTAATGAAGGGAGGGAGGTTTGTCCTAGGGGGGGTCTGTACTAATGGATGGGGGTTTGTCCTGGGGGGGTCTGTACTAATGGAGGGGGGTGGTTTGTCCTGGGGGGGTCTACACCCAGGAAAGTACACCCAGGGCTCCAGAGGGAGAGGGCAGTGCTGAGGGAACACCATCAGAGAGAGAACACCGCTGCCCTGCGCCACCAGAGGGAAAGCCACACAGCCTGGCGCCATCCCTGGCGGAGAAAGAAATGGAGTCATTGCAGGAATACAGATCTGGGTGCTACCCAACAGACTCGCCACGGGCAATTCAGAGTGAGCTGACTCCTGATCAGAGGGAACCGTTGCTGTATCGCTGGGTCAGGTGAGAGGGCCTATCGGCCATTATCTACTAATGTCCATAGGAACTGCAGTCTCTGACCGTCTCCTGTATCATGTCTGCAATCTCTGACCACCTCCTGTACTATGTCTGCAGTCTCTGACCATCTCTTGTATCATGTCTGCAGTCTCTGACCGTCTCCTGTATCATGTCTGCAATCTCTGACCATCTCCTGTACTATGATTGCAGTCTCTGACCATCTCTTGTATCATGTCTGCAGTCTTTGACTGTATCATGTCTGGGGGCTCTTTCTGGTGGTGTGTGTGTGTGTGTGTGTGTGGGGGGGGGGGGGGGCGGCATTGAAGGGCCCGGCCTTGGGGCGGCAAAGGGAGTAAATCCGGGCCTGCCCCCAGGCTCTGGGTATCATTATCCCAGAGACCTGTTCTGCCATCATCCAGGTCCTGCAGAAGGAGTATATGAAGGTAAGATTTTTATCCTTTTATATCACATTTTATTGTATTGAATGTTTGATAATATATTGTATTTCTTCCCTCATTCCCTAATTACCATGATTGTAATATGCTGTTCTCATGCATGCTGGATTTTTAGGTAATTATTATTTTATGTCCTTCATACATATTTGCCCTTCAATAACCTCCCCAGCATGGTGTCTCCTGGCCTATATTCACCTCATGTAGTCACTTAACAATGTATTTTATCAGCTCCATAGTAGTGCTTTACCCCAAACACCCCCTAAAATGTTTGGAAATGTTATTTTTGATTTAAATTCAGGCAGAGTGCCAGAGGCTTTTTTTTGTGGTGTCCCCAAATTTTTTTTAACCCTCCCCCCCAACTGCTAAGTCAGCTGATCCCAATTCTCTATCTATCCTCAATCATCTATCTGCTGACTTTGCCAAACCCATACACACTATACCCACCTCTTTACTGGTCAGATTTATGGATGAATTCCCCAAAGCATGTAGTGCAAGGGCCTGCCTGTATACTTTCCAATGGTACTGTTTAAAGTTTTTGTATCCTATTATTATCTTGATAGGTAATAGCAGAATGTTCAAATGTCCTCAAATGTGTACAGTGTGTATTTATATCTTTGTATTATGACACTTCTTACCTGTCCAGTGGTCTGCCAATAGTGTAACTAAGGAGGGGCTGTTCCAAGTAATACCCTGTATTTAGGCATTCATCTCTCAATGAAGTGAAGAGGGTTACCTGTCCAAGAGTTCCCCCCCCTATAATGTTAGAAATGGCCCATGAGAGGGGGGGAGGGGGAATATGATAGGTGTACCTTATACTTTGGCCTTGTTAAATTCCCCTTAGTAAATGCTATCTGGAGGTTGCCCCATAATGTTTGTGTCTAATCTGCTTGCCATGTTTCTGTGAAAAAATAGTAAGGTTTATTTTTTTTTCCTCAACAGTTTCCTTCAACGCCACAGGAATGGCAGACTGTGGCCTCCCACTTTGCCCAGCGGTGGGACTTTCCTAACTGCGGAGGGGCAATTGATGGGAAACACGTCCACATCGTCCCACCACCCAACTCGGGGTCGTACTATTATAATTACAAGGGGTTTAATAGTATAGTGATGTTGGCGGTGGAGTCGGCTAATTACGAGTTCTTGTATGTGGACGTGGGGAAGAATGGCCGGATGTCCGATGGTGGAGTGATTGCCCAGACGGAGTTCTACAGGCGTCTCCAGAATGGCAGCTTGGACTTGCCACCTCCAGAGGACAATGTTGAAGGTCTCCCATTTGTATTTGTTGCTGATGAAGCATTTGCGCTGGGGGACCACCTGATGCGGCCATTCCCGATGAGGACCCTCACCCTGGAACAGAGGGTTTTTAATTACCGGCTGGCCAGAGCCCGAAGAGTGGTGGAGAACACATTTGGAATCCTGGCCAGCCGGTTCCGATTATTTCTGACACCCATCCATATGGCGGAGTATAAACTGAACCATATAATACTTGCCTGCTGTGTTCTCCATAATTTTTTAAGAAAACATTCAGCCAACTATGCTGGCTCAGTTGGGCCTGAGGCCGGAATCCCTAATCCATCAACACTGACGGCGCTTGAAAGTGGCCGTCCTGGCTTGCCCTCCCTGAATGCCCGTGATGTCCGGTTACGCTACCTGGAGTTCTTTGCGGGTAGGGGGGCTATCAATATGCCAGACAATCTGTGACACCTTTTTCAAATAAAAAACAACCAAAAGAAATTCTTTGTGGACATTTACTGCTTGTGTTTGTTTTAGCTGACCCTGACAGAAATGTGTTGAGTGCAGAAAATGTCGTGATTGGGTAACCTTATAAAAAACAGTGTTGGCTGGTACTTCCTAAATGCAAAAACACATTTCACTACAAGTGCACTTGCAACTGCACTGAACCTGCACTTGTAGTGCAAAGAGGATTTACCCTTAGGAAATAACCCCCATTTTTGCATAAAACAGCAATTACATCACCCCAACAGTGTTGTAGTGTTGAGACAATAATCCACACATTCTTGAGTAAGGCACTTTTTTATACCTGCACAATCACATGTGCATTTCCCAAAGGTTTTTAAAACAAACCAACATGTTTGTTGTATAACAATGTTTGCAGTAGCATTATGAAAAATCAAAATATCCATTTCAGATAAAACAGGCCTGTGTAAAACCAACAAGAAAGCCAAAAAACTTGAACTTACAAAGTTCACATTAGGTAAAACCTGAAGGCTATATCAGACATCAGTATTTAGGAACTGGGTTTGATATAGCGTTCAGATGGGGGGAAATCACCCCTGGAAAAGCCAAATTTGGAAGATGCACACCAATTTACGAATGTCAACATGTGCTATCTGCCATCAGGGGGGATCAAGGGACATGTTTGGGGGGAGCAAGCCCTTCCTCAACGCTACTTTATAATTGAGGAAGGGGTTGCACCCCCAAAACGCGTCCATTGATATCCCGTGATGGCAGATAGCACATGTTGGCACACTGTGTGCATCCTCCAAATTTGGCTTTTCTAAACATTTAAAAAATTTTGGTACGATAAAACAGGTGATTTTGTGGGGTTTAAATTCGCCCCAAAACATCAATGATGTTATTATTTTTTTTAATAACATCACTGATTTGTTGCTGGATGTTTTGCAATTGGAGATTACACCCCATGATCTCCCCGATCAGTATCTAGGCACTTTCAGATGTAAAGCGTTCTGGATCACGATCACCTAAAAAGAGATAAAGAACAAAAAAAAAGGTCTCAAAAATCTGCCACCAGCCATCTCTTTTACCTGAGCCTGTGGTCGCAGACACTCACCTGTTGTGGTGCCAATCTCCACCACGTCTTCATCTTCCTCCTGCTCAGCTTCTTGGGTTGGGGGTATTTCCCCTTCTTCCAGAGGGGGGGGGTCTCTGGTCTCCTGGGATGAGGGGTGTCCGAGTCTTTTCTCCCCTATGTAAAACAAAAATGGTATACTTAGCACACAGATATTTGATGGCAGAACTAGAAATAGGAAACATTGCTCGGAAGTGGGGTACAATTGTCTATTTTAGCAGAGTTCCAAGATGTATATTTTTTATTGCCCTTTGTCAAGCTGCAATACTTTACCTGTTTGGTACAAGCTTCACAGATGTAGCCCCCCCTATAGTATACACTGGAGCACCTGTGTGGCCCCCCCTAATAAAAATGGTGTTCTTGTGTCCCACACTAGTGCTCCAGTGTCCAGATGTGAAAACAGCTGCTCAGTGTCCTCTCCTTACACACAATCTAGTTTGCATTTCATTCTAGTAACAAACCCATCTACACAAACAAATATTTGGCATCCAAGTAGGCCCCCAAAAATGTGTGAAAATGCATATGGCCTAAACAATGGTGTTCTAGAGGCCGAAAGAAAAATGTTTGATACGAACGAATAATGTGCCCATGAACATTAAAGTTGACCTTTTGAAACGTTACAACTAATAAAAGCATATGGAGCAGAACGAACGTAATAAAGACAGAAAAAATAGGAACACAGCACAACTACTTACTTTTTTGCAGCACTCTCCGGATCTTTCGGTACTGCTCTGGCTCTCTCAACTTCAGGTCCGACCACCGCTTCCTGAGCTGATCTTTAGACCTTCGTACCCCGAAATTCCGCTCTAGACTCCTGACTAGGGATGAGCTTCGTGTTCGAGTCGAACCCATGTTCGACTCGAACATCGGCTGTTCGATCGTTCGCCGAATTGCGAACGTTATGGGCCGTTCGCGCTAAATTCGTGTGGCGCGTCACGGCCCATAATTCACTGCGGCATCGCAGTGCATTGCTGGCTGATGATTGGCCAAGCATGCACTATGACCCGCATGCTTGGCCAATCACAGCGCCGTCAGTAGAGAGAGCTGTAATTGGCCAAAGCCAGGGTGGCTTTGGCCAATTATGGCTCAGGGGATTTAGTACACACCCCACACTATATAAGGCCGCCTGCACGGCGGCCCTGTGTAGTGTGTGTTCCGGTGTGCTGAGAGATAGAGAGAGAGAGAGACAGTGTCATTTGATTTGAGTTAGATAGATTAGGCAGAACAGTCAGTCAGTTAGCTGCACTTACAGTGTATTGTGTATATATATGCATCCCAGGTGTTGCATATATATATATACACTGTATTCAGTTTAGCTAGATCCGTTCCTGTTATCTTCTATCTAGACTATTTACATTTAATGCAGTGCGTCCTGCTCACAGTGTTCAGCTAGATCCGTTCCTGCTATTTACATTTAGTGCAGTGCGTCCTGCTCACAGTGTTCAGCTAGATCCGTTCCTGTTATCTTCTAGACTATTTACATTTAGTGCAGTGCGTCCTGCTCACAGTGTTCAGCTAGATCCGTTCCTGCAATTTACATTTAGTGCAGTGCGTCCTGCTCACAGTGTTCAGCTAGATCCGTTCCTGCTATTTACATTTAGTGCAGTGCGTCCTGCTCACAGTGTTCAGCTAGATCCGTTCCTGCAATTTACATTTAGTGCAGTGCGTCCTGCTCACAGTGTTCAGCTAGATCCGTTCCTGCTATTTACATTTAGTGCAGTGCGTCCTGCTCACAGTGTTCAGCTAGATCCGTTCCTGCTATTTACATTTAGTGCAGTGCGTCCTGCTCACAGTGTTCAGCTAGATCCGTTCCTGCTATTTACATTTAGTGCAGTGCGTCCTGCTCACAGTGTTCAGCTAGATCCGTTCCTGCTATTTACATTTAGTGCAGTGCGTCCTGCTCACAGTGTTCAGCTAGATCCGTTCCTGTTATCTTCCTACTGACAGGCAGGCTTGTCTGGTTACAGTATATAAAGCTACCTGAAGAAAATTACAGGTGTTCTATTTGATCCTATTAGTACCACGGTCAGGCAGCTAGACTATTTACATTTAGTACAGTGCGTCCTGCTCACAGTGTACAGCTAGATCCGTTCCTGTTATCTTCCTACTGACAGGCAGGCTTGTCTGGTTACAGTATATAAAGCTACCTGAAGAAAATTACAGGTGTTCTATTTGATCCTATTAGTACCACGGTCAGGCAGCTAGACTATTTACATTTAGTACAGTGCGTCCTGCTCACAGTGTACAGCTAGATCCGTTCCTGTTATCTTCCTACTGACAGGCAGGCTTGTCTGGTTACAGTATATAAAGCTACCTGAAGAAAATTACAGGTGTTCTATTTGATCCTATTAGTACCACGGTCAGGCAGCTAGACTATTTACATTTAGTACAGTGCGTCCTGCTCACAGTGTTCAGCTAGATCCGTTCCTGTTATCTTCCTACTGACAGGCAGGCTTGTCTGGTTACAGTATATAAAGCTACTTGAAGAAAATTACAGGTGTTCTATCCCAGCTTAGTGCAGCTACAGGCCATTAGTATGTCTGGAAGGCCAAGAAGGAGAGGCAGACAGTCACAAGCCAATAAGAGAGGGCAAGCAGGCTCTGTGTCTAGTGCTGGTCGTGGAGACGGTGCATCCTCATCAGCACGTGGCCATGGGACACGCTTGGCCTTTTTTTCGGCAGCTGGCCATGTTGAGCCGCAACATGCGGAAGACTTGGTCGAGTGGATGACCAAGCCGTCCTCATCCTCCTCATCCTCTCTCACCCATGCCCAGGGTGCTTTGTCTGGCAAAGCAGCGGCCTCTTCCCTCAGCTCAATGTCATCAGTGACTCCTTCCCTAGCTCCACCATGTCCTCATGAGGATTCCCTCGAACTGTTTGACCACAGTGTTGGGTACATGCTCCAGGAGGATGCCCAGCGTTTGGAAGGCTCTGATGACGATACTGAGCTCGATGAAGGCAGTAACATGAGCGCGGACAGAGGGGGTGCCCAAGAAGGACAGCAATCTGGCAGTCATGCTCCCCCTGCTGCAGCATACTGCCAGGTTTGCTCCAGTGATGAGGAGGGAGGGGATGATGAGGTCACTGACTCTACGTGGGTGCCTGATAGGAGAGAGGAGGAGGAGGAGGAGGAGGAGGAGGAGGAGGAGGAGGAGGAGGCGGCAGCACATCACCAACGAGGCAGGATGCCCTCCAGGGGCCAGCCTAAGGGCAGCACATTGACTGCATCACACCCCAAAGCTCCACATGTGCAGGGCGCTGCAGTCTCTGCGCGTTATTCAAAAAGTTCTTTGGTGTGGGCCTTTTTTGAGACGAGTGCATCAGATCGCACCGCTGCTATTTGCAACATATGTCTCAAGCGTATCTCGCGTGGCCAAAATATCTCCCGCTTGGGTACCACATGCTTGACCAGACATATGTTGACCTGCCATGCAGTTCGTTGGCAAGCGTATCTAAAAGACCCACACCAAAGAACAAAGAGGATCTCTCCTTGCTCCTCATCAGCTGAGATTTCCAACCCCACTAGACCTTCAGTCCTCTCTGAGACCTGCAGTGAGAGGAATGAAGGTGTAGAATTAGGTGTGTCACAGCCAAGTACTTGTGGGCAATCTGCTTTTGGTACACCGACGTCAGATTGTACCAGGCAAATTTCCCTGCCCCAGCTGCTGCACCGCCGAAAGAAGTTTGCTCCCAGCCATCCACATGCCCAGCGGTTGAATGCTAGCTTGGCAAAATTGCTAGCACTTCAACTGCTGCCTTTTCAGTTGGTAGACTCTGCCCCCTTCCGTGAGTTTGTGGAATGTGCGGTTCCTCAGTGGCAGGTACCCAAACGCCACTTTTTCTCACGGAAGGCGATTCCGGCTCTCTACCGGCATGTGGAAGGCAATGTCCATGCCTCGCTGGACAGGGCGGTCAGCGGTAAGGTGCATATTACCGCTGACTCATGGTCCAGCAGGCATGGACAGGGACGTTACCTAAGTTTCACGGCGCATTGGGTGACTCTGCTGGCAGCTGGGAAGGATGCAGGACAAGGTGCAGTAGTGTTGGAGGTTGTTCCGCCACCACGCCTCCAAAATGCTGATTGTGACACACCTCTCTCCTCCACCCCCTCCTCTTCTTCTTCCTCCATGGCCTCTTCCTCGGAACCAGCGGTGCTCCGTAGGCGTTCAAGGGGCTACGCAAGTACGCAGGCCAAAAGATGCCATGCGGTGCTTGAGCTGGTGTGCTTGGGGGACAGGAGCCACACTGGGGCAGAGGTTCTGTCAGCTCTGCAGGGGCAGGTTCAGAGGTGGTTGACGCCACGCCAACTTAAGGCAGGAATGGTGGTTTGCGACAATGGCACCAACCTCCTCTCTGCCCTCCCACAGGGACAAATGACCCATGTGCCCTGTTTGGCTCACGTCCTTAACTTGGTGGTGCAGCGGTTCTTGGGCAGGTACCCGGGCTTACAGGATGTCCTGAGGCAGGCCAGGAAAGTCTGTGTGCATTTCCGCCGGTCATATAATGCCAGTGCTCGGCTGACGGACCTCCAAAAGGAGTTTAACCTGCCCAAGAACCGCCTAATCTGTGACATGCCCACCAGGTGGAACTCAACGTTGGCCATGCTGCAGCGGCTGCACACGCAGCAGAGGGCCATCAATGAGTACCTGTGCGACTATGGCACCAGGACAGGGTCAGGGGAGCTTGGTTTTTTTTCCCCACGCCAGTGGGCCATGATCAGGGATGCATGCACTGTCCTGTCACCATTCGAGGAGGCCACGAGGATGGTGAGCAGTGACAGTGCATGCATCAGTGACACTGTCCCCCTTGTCCACCTGTTGGAGCACACGCTGCGTGGAATAATGGACAGGGCACTTGAGGCAGAACAGAGGCAGGAAGAGGAGGACTTCCTTAGCTCTCAAGGCCCCCTTTATCCAGACAGTGTTCCTGCGTGCCCGCCGATCACACAGGAAGAGGACGAGGAGGAAGAGGAGGAGGAGGAAGATTGTGTCAGTATGGAGGTGGAGCCTGGCACTCAGCATCAGCAGCAGTCTTTAAGGGATCAGTCCCAAGAAACACATGGACTTGTACGTGGCTGGGAGGAGGTGGCTGCGGACCATGTCGTTCTTAGTGACCCAGAGGACTCCGGACCGAATGCCTCAGCAAACCTACGCTGCATGGCCTCCCTGATCCTGCAAAGCCTGCGTAAGGATCCTCGTATTCGTGGTATCAAGGAGAAGGACCAATACTGGCTGGCAACCCTCCTTGATCCACGTTACAAGGGTAAGGTTGCGGACCTTATCTTGCCATCGCAGAGGGAGCAGAGGATGAAACATCTTCGGGAGGCCTTGCAGAAAGGTCTGTGCAACGCGTTCCCAGAGACTGGGAGGTTACAAACTCCTGTTTCTGGACAACGTGTTGCTGAGGCTTCGGTCAGTCAAAGAAGGAGCGGTGGAGAAGGTGGCCGTCTGACCGATGCGTTCAGACAATTTTTTGGTCCGCAGCCCCAAGGTATGATCGGTTCCAGCAACCATCGCCAGCGTCTGTTTTACATGGTGCAGGAATACCTAGGGGCAAGATCAGACTTGGACACCTTTCCCACCGAAAATCCTCTGGGTTACTGGGTCTTGAGGATGGATCACTGGCCAGAGCTTGCACAGTATGCAATTGAGCTACTGGCCTGTCCTGCATCCAGCGTTCTTTCGGAACGCACATTCAGTGCTGCTGGAGGCGTGGTAACCGATCACAGGGTGCGTCTGTCCACCGACTCGGTCGATCGGCTGACCTTCATAAAAATGAATGAGTCTTGGATCACCACCAGCTACCAAGCACCTGATGCTGATGTAACCGAATAATTTTTTTTGAAATCTCAGATCCCTTCAAAGACTGCCTATGCTGATGCTGAGTGACTATCCCTGAGTAATTATCCTCTTCCTCCTCAATCATCACGCTGATAGCTTGTAAGAACATTTTTGGTTCTGGGCGCCACCACCAGTGCCTAAGGCACAATTTTTCAGCCCCTGTTTAACAGGGGCGTGTAATTACAATTTTTGATGTAATACTTTGCAGCAGGGCTCGTTCCTGCATTCCAACTAGAGTGTCTGTGAGGGGTTGCAGTGTTGTGGCACCAGCACCAGTGCCTAAGGCCCAATTTTTCTGCCCCTGTCTAACAGGGGCGTGTAATTACAATTTTTGAAGCAATAATTTGCAGCAGGGCTCGTTCCTGCGTTCCAACTAGAGTGTCTGTGAGGGGTTGCAGTGTTGTGGCACCAGCACCAGTGCCTAAGGCCTAATTTTTCAGCTCCTGTTCAACAGGGGCATGTAATTACAATTCTTGATCTAATATTTCACAGCAGGGCCCTGTGAGGGCTTACAGTGTTGTGGCCACAGCAACACCTAAGGCCCAAATTTCTGCTGAGTATATAGGGCAGGACCCTACTTTCAAACATCTAACTTACAAACGACTCCTACTTGCAAACGGAAGGAGACAACAGGAAGTGAGATGAAATCTACCCCTAGGAAGGGAAATTCTCTCCTGTAAGAGTTAATATGGGAAAACAATTTCTCCTTTCCACTGATGCTTTCCAATCCTTGTTCCACAAAAAAACCCAAATTTTCAAAAAACATTTTTCATTGGGACAAAAAAGTGAGGTGAAATCTTCTGAAGAGGAGGAAAGACAGCAAAACAAATGTCACAGGGGTGATAACCCTTCCCTATGTTTTCCAAAAAGCTTAGAAAAGATTTTTTGGCTGGAGCTAAACACGTTAAAAATGTTCAAAATTACAAACAGATTCTACTTAACAACAAACCTACAGTCCCTGTCTTGTTTGCACCGCCTGTATACTGCTGTTCAGAGTATATAGGGCCTGGTGGCCCCACACCTTTCCTTATTTTAATTTGGGTGCGGGGTTCCCCTTAATATCCATACAAGACCCAAAGGGCCTGGTAATGGACTGGGGGGTACCCATGCCGTTTGTCTCACTGATTTTCATCCATATTGCCATGACCCGACATGACATTAAACCCGCAAGCAGTTTTAAATGAGATTTTTTCCTTTAAAAATGACATTTGGTGCAGGGACTGTTCTAAACATGGGAAACACGCGTCACTTTACAGGCATACTATAGACACCCCCCAGGTACGATATTTAAAGGAATATTTCACTTTTTTTTTTTTACTTTAAGCATCATTAAAATCACTGCTCCCGAAAAAACGGCCGTTTTTAAAAGTTTTTTTTGCATTGATACATGTCCCCTGGGGTAGGACCCGGGTCCCCAAACCCTTTTTAGGACAATACCATGCAAATTAGCCTTTAAAATGAGCACTTTTGATTTCGAACGTTCGAGTCCCATAGACGTCAATGGGGTTCTAACGTTCGTGCGAACTTTCGGTCCGTTCGCGGGTTCTGGTGCGAACCGAACCGGGGGGTGTTCGGCTCATCCCTACTCCTGACCACTTTCGCCATGATCTTGGCCTTTCGGATGTTCGGGTTGGGGTAAGGCCCATATTTTCCGTCATAGTCGGACTTCCTCATGATGTCGACCATCTCCAACATCTCCCCAAACGACATATTTGTGGCCTTAAAACGTCTCCTTCTGGATCGGGACGTGCCTGGATCCGGGCTTTCCTCCTCCTCCTCCTCGTTGCTACAATTAGCCCGCACCTGCTGTATGTCCGCCGTCATGCTCTTCCCCCACTGCGCCGAACGAAAAGGGGCGGGGAATACACTAGAAAGAACGTCAGGGGTGGGCGGAGTTACACGCATGCGCAGTGTATATAAAGCGTAACACGCGTGCGTATTACGTTTGATCTGTGAGCGGAGGAAGGAGCATTGGATGCGGCGATCGTAAGAACGAAGGTAAGAGACAAACTTGGGCCTATACTGCTTCTAGATTGAGGCCTATATTGTAACAAGATTAGGAGAGTTTTGTGTGACATTAGGCTTTGTCTTGTGTTGTGTCTTGCAGTGAACATGGATATGGTACTGAAAGATAAGGACTTCATTTCAGTCTTCATAGAGATGCTAAGGGAGCTGCCCTGTCTGTGGGAGATTAAACACCCCCATTACAAGAACCAAGCAAAGAGGAAGGCAGCACTGGAGCAATTGTGTGAAATTGTGAAGCAGGTGATCCCCACGGCAGACATCACTTTTTTAAAGATTTTCATTGGTGGCCTGAGGAGCACATATCTGAGGGAGCGCAATAAAGTCCTTGATTCGCAGAGATCCGGAGCAGCAGGTGACATCTATGTCCCCAGGATGTTGTACTACGACAGGCTGCACTTTCTGGCAGGCCAGACTGAACCCAGGTCATCCCTCTCCAGTCTTCCTTCCACGCTTCCTTCCCCCCCGGCTGAGGCTTCTGACGCCCAACCTGGGCCTTCCAGGCCGCATGTGGAGGAGCCCAGATTGAGCCAGGTATAGCATTCCTCTAAATATTTCTGCTTGTCCAATCAATGATGTGAACTATATGTTAGTTGGGAGTACTAATTAAGGATTGTGATTGATGATGCAAAACATTACAACTATGTCCCTTTTTCATACACAGGGAAGTCTCAGCCAGGAGGTGGCCGGGCCGAGCCGGCTGGCTGATCTGCAGGTCCCTCCATCCCCCCTGGAAACAGAAAGTGGCAGTAGGAGGAGTGCCCTAGAGGAGGCGGCTATCAGATTCTTTTGTAGGGCTACAGAGGTCCTAGGAGCACCACACACCAGGCAGGAGAACATTGCTGCATTCATAGCATATAAAATGCAGAGGATGGAGGAGGGCCAAAAAGCCATGTGTGAGGCCCTCATATCTGAGGCTCTGGCGAAAGGTATGAGGGGCCAAATTACACCTCACACACAGCTTTGGGATGGTCCTCCTCCTCCTCCTGCAGGTCCTACTCCTCCTCCAGATCCTACTCCTCCTCCTGCCACATCTCCAACTGCACAGCCACAGCCCGGAAGGAAGTGTGAAAGGAAGACCAGACAGTGAGGACCCTGGATCCAGTCTGGTGGGCCAAAAAATGCAGCCTCTTGTGGTACCACAGCCTGCGGACACAGATGTCATCTACTGCTATCCAAGTCTCTGTGAATCCCGGACCAGACTGCCCTCCCTTACATATGGACTCCTCAGGCCACCAATTTTGATGTTGAAGAATTGATGTCTGCCGTGGGGGTCCCAGGCTTCGCTAATTTCTCCTGTTGATCCAGTGTTGCCTTCCTCTTTGTTTGGTTCTGATCCCTTAATAAAGGATTTTTGTTTTGAATTATACTCTCCTATGTGTTTTACTTCAAAAAGGACAGTTTGTTTGTGAGAATTCAGGTACATTTCAAATATACAATGTGAAATGAACAAGGGACACCAACACCAAACAATCTCCTTGAAATTAAATAATAAAAGATATCAATGGTGTTGGGGTAACCTGACACACAAAACACACCCAAAAATATTCTGGAGTAAAAATAAAAATAACATTGAACAAAGATCAGCCTTGGAAAAAATCCAAAC
This sequence comes from Aquarana catesbeiana, assembly GCF_042186555.1. NCBI lineage: Eukaryota > Metazoa > Chordata > Amphibia > Anura > Ranidae > Aquarana > Aquarana catesbeiana. The sequence goes on from NC_133336.1 coordinate 43,500,874, forward strand.
ATTAATTTAAAAAAAAGGCTTAAAATCCAAAATAAAAAAAATATAAAAAATATAAAACTGTCAGATATGACAACTAATAACAATATATTCAGGGAATCCCACTAAAACAACACAAATAAAAGTTTGTGAGAAGTGTGTGTGAATACGAGCAGCAAAACGACTTAATTCTTGTCACATTATAAAGAAGAAGAGAGTGCGCTGTATTAAACCATTTTGAACATTGCAGCGTGACGAAAGTGCTGTATCCATTGCGAACGCTAAGTTTACCAGAACGAGCTGTTCCGTGTTGGAATTTCTTCTGAGCATGCGTGGCACTTTGTGCGTCGGAACAGGCCACACACGGTCGGAATTGACGCAATCGGATTTTGTTGTCGGAAAATTTTATCTCCTGCTGTCCAACTTTGTGTGTCGGAAAATCCGATGGAAAATGTCCGATGGCGCCCACACACGGTCGGAATTTCCGACAACACGCTCCGATCGGACATTATCCATCGGAAAATCCGACCGTGTGTACGGGGCATATGTATTACTGAATTTACTTCAAGGTCCTGCGACAACTGGCAGTCTGGTCTTCTTTTTTTCTAGCACTGGAATGTGGATGGGCCCTCCTTCTACACTATCAGAACCAGTGTAAGTATTTTAGTTAAAAACGCATTTGTTTATGATGCAAACCAAAGTCATTCGGCTAGGGTTTGAATCCACTTTACAATAAGAATAATTTAAAATTATTCTCGGAATTTTATAGATTGGACGTACCACAGACCAACCTGTCCCTGTTAGCCTAGGTTCGCACCATTGCGCATATGTTTGCATGCGCAAGTCACGGGTACAGTAGCCCAATCATTTAAATGGGAGGCTTCTGGATAATCGCCCGACGTCACTTCCTGTCCCAACCAGATCGAGGCTTGGAACGCACACCGATTCCGGGAGACGAAGCGGCGGAGCTAAACCCAAAAACACACTGCTGGAAAGACTCAGTGCCGGTCTTAAAGAGGTTGTAAAGGTAAAAGTTATTTCACCTTAATGCATTCTATGCATTAAGGTGAAAAAACATGCGACAATACTGCCCCCCCCCCCGCTCTCGCTCCCGACATCCTCTTCGCCGCTCAGCCTGGCTTGTTGATTGGCTGGAGTGGATGGATTGAAAACAAGGCAGCTATTGGCTCGTGCTGCTGTCAATCACATCCAATGACGCGGCGCGCCGGGGGGGCGGGGCCGAGTGATACAGTGAGCGGCTATGGCCGGCTGTATCACGGGGAGCGCGCCCGCAAGCACACAACACCATGCGAGGGATATCACATGAAGGTGTTGAGTCCTTGCGGGGAGGAGCCGAGACAGCTGCCAAGGGACCCCAGAAGACCAAGTTCGGGGCCACTCTGTGCAAAACGAGCTGCACAGTGGAGTGTTATTTAAAAAAAAAATGTTATCTTTAGTGATCCTTTAAGGCACTTGAATTATGAGTGCACATTTTATATATTTTGTATGTTTACCTCATTGGTCATAATAAATTTTATAAAAGCATGTTGCGCAATGATGGATGTTTACTTCTTATGAGATATCAAGATTGACATGGAGACATGAGGAGTAACTAGCGGCAACCTAATTGGAGAAAACGCCAGGAAAGTGGAGTGGTTATCCCAATATAAACCAAAGTCAAATTGGTGGGACAGATGTGCAGGGGGTTACAGTGGTGGGGCAGATGTGCAGGGGGTTACAGTGGTGGGGCAGATGTGCAGGGTAGAACAGTGGTGGGGCAGATGAGCAGGGGGTTACAGTGGTGGGGCAGATGTGCAGGGTAGTACAGTTTACAGCATTTACTTTTAAAAAAATCCTTGTCGTGATCGAGAGTGTGAAGTTGAAAACATTTTTCAGCACACTGTGCTCAAAAGGTTGCCTATCCCTGGCTTAGCAAGTCATTTTCAAACTTGCAGCACAATTGCTTGCTATCTGGGAAGTGAAGGGGTAGGCTCCATATAAAATGTTCCTTTTTTTGCAGCCACAGTGTGAGAGCCCATTCACACAGGGGCAACTGCGGCCTCCCCACCCCAAAGCACCTTGTCCCCATGTTGATGAGGACAAGGGTCTCTTCCCGACAACCCTGGCCGTTGGTTGTCGGGGTCTGCAGGACGCTGAAGAAGACCGGGCTACTGCTAGCAAAAGAGCAGAAGATAGCGGAGGAGCCCGGCAGAAGAACCGGAGAGCAGGAGAAGAACCGGACACCGGGAGAAGAGGCCAGAGAGAGTGGAGAAGAGGCCGGAGAGAGTGGAGAAGTCGGAAGAGACCCCCCGAAGTCGAAACAAGACCCCCAGAGCTGCCTAATAAATTACTTTAAAAAGCTATGTAGTGTGTTCTTTTATTGACACTTTTTTCCCCCCAGGTGAATGGGTAGGGGTATCCCATACTCATTCACTTAGGGTGGGGGGCCGGGATCTGGGGGCCCCCTTATTAAAGGGGGCTCCAGGATTCCGATAAGCCCCCCGCCCGCAGACCCCAACCAATAACGGCCAGGGTTGTCGGAAAGAGGCCCTTGTCCTCATCAACATGGGGGACATCCTCTTCGCCGCTTAGCCTGGCTTGTTGATTGGCTGGAGTGGATGGATTGAAAACAAGGCAGCCATTGGCTTGTGCTGCTGTCAATCACATCCAATGACGCGGCGCGCCGGGGGGGCGGGGCCGAATGATACAGTGAGTGGCTATGGCCGGCTGTATCACGGGAGCGCGCCCGCAAGCACTCAACACCATGCGAGGGATCTCACATGAAGGTGTTGAGTCCTTGCGGGGAGGAGCCGAGACAGCCGCCAAGGGACCCCAGAAGACCAGGTTCGGGGCCACTCTGTGCAAAACGAGCTGCACAGTGGAGTGTTATTTAAAAAAAAAATGTTATCTTTAGTGATCCTTTAAGGCACTTGAATTATGAGTGCACATTTTATATATTTTGTATGTTTACCTCATTGGTCATAATAAATTTTATAAAAGCATGTTGCGCAATGATGGATGTTTACTTCTTATGAGATATCAAGATTGACATGGAGACTTGAGGAGTAACTAGCTGCAACCTAATTGGAGAAAACGCCAGAAAAGTGGAGTGGTTATCCCAATATAAACCAAAGTCAAATTGGTGGGACAGATGTGCAGGGGGTTACAGTGGTGGGGCAGATGTGCAGGGGGTTACAGTGGTGGGGCAGATGTGCAGGGGGTTACAGTGGTGGGGCAGATGTGCAGGGTAGAACAGTGGTGGGGCAGATGAGCAAGGGGGTTACAATGGTGGGGCAGATGGCCAGAGTAGTACAGTGGTGGGGCAGATGTGCAGGGGGGGCAGTGATCTGAGGTTTGAAGGTGCATGAATTGGGTCTTATCTGAGGCGTGAGAGTGCAGGATGTTAATTTCTCACTACTAAAGTAGTTTACAGCATTTACTTTTAAAAAAATCCTTGTCGTGATCGAGAGTGTGAAGTTGAAAACATTTTTCGGCACACTGTGCTCAAAAGGTTGCCTATCCCTGGCTTAGCAAGTCATTTTCAAACTTGCAGCACAATTGCTTGCTATCTGGGAAGTGAAGGGGTAGGCTCCATATAAAATGTTCCTTTTTTTGCAGCCACAGTGTGAGAGCCCATTCACACAGGGGCAACTGCGGCCCCCCCACCCCAAAGCACCTTGTCCCCATGTTGATGAGGACAAGGGTCTCTTCCCGACAACCCTGGCCGTTGGTTGTCGGGGTCTGCAGGCCGGGCCACTGCTAGCAAAAGAGCAGAAGATAGCGGAGGAGCCCGGCAGAAGAACCAGAGAGCAGGAGAAGAACCGGACACCGGGAGAAGAGGCCAGAGAGAGTGGAGAAGAGGCCGGAGAGAGCGGAGAAGTCGGAAGAGACCCCCCGAAGTCGGAACAAGACCCCCAGAGTTGCCTAATAAATTACTTTAAAAACCTATGTAGTGTGTTCTTTTATTGACGCTTTTTTCCCCCCAGGTGAATGGGTAGGGGTACCCCCTACTCATTCACATAGGGTGGGGGGCCGGGATCTGGGGGCCCCCTTATTAAAGGGGGCTCCAGGATTCCGATAAGCCCCCCGCCCGCAGACCCCAACAACCAACGGCCAGGGTTGTCGGGAAGAGGCCCTTGTCCTCATCAACATGGGGGCAAGGTGCTTTAGGGTGGAGGGGCCGAAGGGTGCCCCCCTTCCCCAAAGCACCCCCCCCCATGTTGAGGGCATGTGGCCTGGTACGGTTCAGGAGGGGGGGCGCTCGCTCGTCCCCACCCCCTTTCCTGACCGGACGGCTTCGTGCTCAGATAATGGTCTGGTATGGATTTTGGGGGGACCCCCACACTGTTTTTTCGGCATAGGGGGTTCCCGTTAAAATCCATACCAGACCTAAGGGCCTGGTATGCTCTTGGAGGGGAACTCATGTCGTTTTTGTATTTAAAATTTGGTGTGGAGTTCCCCCTCATGATTCATACCAAACACATGTATTGCTTGTCGCTCATCGGGAAAGGAAAAAACACATTTTTCCTTTCCCGATGAGAGAGCCAGCTCGGCGCTGGCATACCGCGGTCACTCTTCCTGAGTAAATTCTTTTCTTTTTCCTGTAAAGTTGCCTCATTATGAATGGGGATCCGACTTGGAGGCGACTTCCATTGAAATCAATGGGTACAAGTCACCTAGAAGTCGGATCGAAGTAGTACAGGAACCTTTTCTGAAGTCGGAGCGACTGCAATAGTGTGCATTAAGACGGATCCATTCACTTACATTGATTTTTTCATGTAGAGGCGACTAGGGGCGACTTAAAGTCGGATCCAAAGTTGCCCCTGTGTGAATGGAGTCTGAAGATCTTGCAATGGCAAAGAGTATTTCAACCCAAATACAACAATGTAACATAATGCAGCTTACCTGCCCTTAGATTTGGTGGCTGCATTATTTTCCTTTTTTCAGGATTTTATAGCAGCACAAACCAAGTGTGCAGGAAGTTAGGTGTTCACTGGATTTCTGTTAGGATCAACGGGTATTTTTCTGCATGCGTTTTTAACCACCTGCCGACTGCTTAACTATAAATATACGTCATTACTTTGATGTTAAATACAGGGGTTATGGCAGCAACTAGCTGCCATAACCCCGGTATCTTTATTTACAGTCTTTTTTTTTAATTACATTAATTAGGATGCCGGCTTTCATTTAAAAATGGTCCCAGCGGATTCACCGCAAGGTTACTTTCATAGGTAAATGAGAGATCTGGGGTCTTTTTGACCCCAGATCTCTCATTAAAGAGGACCTGTCATGCTTATTTCTATTACAAGGGATGTTTACATTCCTAGTAATAGAAATAAGCGTGATAAAAAAATGAAAGGGGCAGTGTACAAATAAAATAAAAAGTAAAATAAATAAGATTTTTTTTTTTTCAAATCGCTCCATCCCTCCGAGCTCACGCACAGAAGCGAATGCATACATACAGTATCTCACAAAAGCGAGTACACCCCTCACATTTTTGTAAATATTTTCTTCTATCTTTTCATGTGACAACACTGAAGAAATGACACTTTGCTACAATGTAAAGTAGTGAGTGTGCAGCTTGTATAACAGTGTAAATTTGCTGTTCCCTTAAAATAACTCAACACACAGCCATTAATGTCTAAACCGCTGGCAACAAAAGTGAGTACACCCCTAAGTGAAAATGTCCAAATTGGGCCCAATTAGCCATTTTCCTTCCCCAGTGTCATGTGACTTGTTAGTGTTACAAGGTCTCAGGTGTGAATGGGGAGCAGATGTGTTAAATGTTGGTGTTTATCGCTCTCACTCTCTCATACTGGTCACTGGAAGTTCAACATGGCACCTCATGGCAAAGAACTCTCTGAGGATCTGAAAAAAAGAATTGTTGCTCTACATAAAGATGACCTAGGCTATAAAAAGATTGCCAAGACCATGAAACTGAGCTGCAGCACGGTGGCCAAGACCATACAGCGGTTTAACAGGACAGATTCTGCTCAGAACAGGCCTCGCCATGGTCGACCAAAGAAGCGAGTGCACGTGCTCAGCGTCATATCCAGGGATTGTCTTTGGGAAATAGACATATGAGTGCTGCCAGCATTGCTGCAGAGGTTGAAGGGGGGGGTCAGCCTGTCAGTGCTCAGACCATACACCGCACACTGCATCAAATTGGTCTGCATGACTGTCATCCCAGAAGGAAGCCTCTTCTAAAGATGATGCAAAAGAAAGCCTGCAAACAGTTTGCTGAAGACAAGCAGACTAAGGACATGGATTACTGGAACCATGTCCTGTGGTCTGATGAGACCAAGATAAACTAATTTGGTTCAGATGGTGTCAAGCATGTGTGGCGGCAACCAGGTGAGGAGAACAAAGACAAGTGTGTCTTGCCTACAGCATGGTGGTGGGAGTGTCATGGTCTGGGGCTGCATGAGTGCTGCCAGCACTGGGGAGCTACAGTTCATTGAGGGAACCATGAATGCCAACATGTACTGTCACATACTGAAGCAGAGCATGATCCCCTCCCTTCGGAGACTGGGCCACAAGGCAGTATTCTACCATGATAACGACCCCAAACACACCTCCAAGATGAACATCGCCTTGCTAAAGAAGCTGAGGGTAAAGGTGATGGGCTGGCCAAGCATGTCTCCAGACCTAAACCCTATTGAGCATCTGTGGGGCATCCTCAAACGGAAGGTGGAGGAGTGCAAGGTCTCTAACATCCTCCAGCTCTGTGATGTCGTCATGGAGGAGTGGAAAAGGACTCCAGTGGCAACCTGTGAAGCTCTGGTGAACTCCATGCCCAAGAGGGTTAAGGCAGTGCTGGAAAATAATGGTGGCCACACAAACTATTTATACTTTGGGCCCAATTTGGACATTTTCACTTAGGGGTGTACTCACTTTTGTTGCCAGCGGTTTAGACATTAATGACTGTGTGTTGAGTTATTTTGAGGGGACAGCAAATTTACACCGTTATACAAGCTGTACAATCACTACTTTACATTGTAGCAAAGTGTCATTTCTTCAGTGTTGTCACATGAAAAGTTATAGTAAAATATTTACAAAAATGTGAGGGGTGTACTCACTTTTGTGAGATACTGTAACTCACGCCCGCATATGTAAACGGTGTTCAAACCACACATGTGAGGTATTGCCGTGATCGTTAGAGAGAGTATCAATTCTAGTGCTAGACCTCCTCTGTAACTCTAAACAGGGAGCCTGTAAAAACTTTGAAAGCGTCACCTATGGAGATTTTTAAGTACTGTAGTTTGTCGCCATTCCACAAGCATACGCAATTTTAAAGCATGACATGTTAGGTATCTATTTACTCGACGTAACATCATCTTTCACATTATACAAGAAAATCGGGCTAACATTACTGTTTTTTTTTTAACTCATTAACCGCTTCAGCCCCGGAAGATTTGGTTGCTGAATGACCAGGCCTTTTTTGTGATTCGGCACTGCGTCGTTTTAACTGACAAGTGCGCAGTCGTGCGACATTGTACCCAAACAAAATTGATGACCTTTTTTCCCCACAAATAGAGCTTTCTTTTGATGGTATTTGATCATCTCTGCGGTTTTTATTTTTTGCGTTATAAACAATAAAATAGCAACAATTTTGAAAAAAACACAATATTTTGTACTTTTTGCTATAATAAATATCCCCATTTTTTTTTTTTAAAAAAAAGCACATTTTTTCTAAGTTTAGGCCGCTATGTATTTTTCTACATAATTTTGGTAATTAAATTTGCAATAAGTATATATTGATTGGTTTGCGCAAAAGTTATAGTGTTTACAAAATAGGGGATAGATTTATAGCATTTTTATTATTATTTTTCCTTTAACTAGAAATGGCAGCGATCTGCGATTTTTATCGGGACTGCGACATTATGGCGGACACATCGGACACTTTTGACACATTTTTGGGACCATTGACATTCATACAGCAATCAGTGCTATAAAAATGCACTGATTACTGTAAAAATGTCACTGGCAGGGAAGGGTTTAACACTAGGCGGCAATCTAGGGGTTAACTGTGTTCCCTCTCTGTGTTCTAACTGAAGGGGGGTGGGGACAGTCTAGGGGAGATGACAGATCGCTGTTCATACTTTGTATGAACAGACGATCAGTCCCTTTTCCCCTCAGAGAACCGGGATCTATGTGTTTACACACACAGATCCCGGTTCTCGGTGTGTCACGAGCGATCGTGGGAGCCCAGCGGTCATCGCGTTTGCCGGGCACTGGCATCGGCTCTGGGGACAAGCAGCGGGTGCGCCCGTGCCCCTAGTGGCCACAGGGCGAAACGACGTTACATAACGTCGTTTCGCCCAGCCGTGCCATTTTGCCGCAGTGAAACTGCGGCAGTTGGTCGGCAAGCAGTTAAAGAGTATTTTTTCTCAAAAAATTGCGCTTGAAAGCAAATACAGTGTGACTTAAAATATTGCAACGACCGTCATTTTATTCTCTAGGGTCTCTGCTAAAAAAATGTTATATGTATGTGTATGTATATATATATATATATATATATATATATATATATATATATATAAAATGTTTGGGGGTTCTAAGTAATTTTCTAGCAGAAAATGCAGATTTTTACTTTTAAGCAACAAATGTCAGAAAAGGGCCTGGTCTTAAATAAAACATGTGGTGGGAATGGGTATGTATTGCAGAAATGTACACTGCATGCCTCTTATTTGGTCCAGACATACACTTTATTTTCCAACCCCATTTTTTTTTTTCTTTCAATTTCCTTAGCCTTTTGTTAAGACTCCTGATTCTATTTTTAAATGACAGAGGCTCCCAAACACGATGTCTCAACGATGAACCTTGTCCAAATCTCCGACAAAAAAAAAACACTGTAAGTTACAGATGCAGGGAAAAAAAAAATCAGTAAATTCAGCTATTTTTGTGACATCAAGGCATCAGTTATTTTTCACCGAAGAAAATAACCAAATACATGCGGCCTGTGATTAATGACCCGATGTAATGACAACTACATGCAAACTGACAGGATCTGTGCATCTGCACACTCCTATCTGTCAGGGGCACACAAGTGGGCACAGTAGTCTCATGCTTTTTCACTATCTAATAGACAGTGACAATGAAAGGAGATAAAAATACAGTTGATCGTCTTTCTATTGCTAACCTCTCAATACGCCCACTTAAAAAAAAAAAAATAATAATAATTATTTTAAAATGAGTCCTACAAATAAAAAGGTGGGTTGTAAAAATAAAGGTTCATTACTGTGGAATAATATGCCCCTGGCATCATCCTGGTGGCGTTATTTTTGGTTTTCTCAGACAGGTGTTATGAGGATCTTTTTTTGGCTACACAAGTGGAATCGGTATAGGTCTTCTCCATTCACCTAGACAAAGGGAAAGGTCTTCTCCCAGCATTAAAGTGTATCTATACCCCATAACAAAAATGTAATATATTCCAGCTTATCAGTCCTTAGACACTGTGGCTGCATTCGTTTCCGTGTTTCAAGCTTTTTTTCCTTGTTTCTTCTTTCTTTTCGCCAAGTAATCCTGCCAGTAGCATGCTTTCTAGGACAGGTATTAGAGAGGTGCTTGGAACACCAATACTAACAATAGGGTTGCCACTTTTTTCTTCAACCCAACCTGAACACTTTAGCGGCGCACAGCAATTATTTTTTTTAATATACACTATAGGATAACAGACCTGGGACACCTTTGGGCGCTCCAAAGAGAATAGTAATGCGGCGTGCATAGTATCCCCTCACCCTAGGCCTGCGCAGGGGATGTGCCAAGTGTGCCTGGGCACACCCTAATAACCCCATGCGGCGCAGATTCCCCCTGCTATTTCACCAAAGCTCCAGAATGGGGCTCCTAAAATGTTTTTTTTAAATAATAAAAAAATTTAATTGTAAAAAACAATACAAAAATAAAATAATAAACATAAAAAACTACTGACACCATCCACTGCTCTTCTGACACGTCCACTGCTCTACTGACACCATACACTGCCCTACTAACACCGTCCATGTTTTAATTCATTTTAAAAAGTTTTTTGCATTTATTAATAAATGTGTGTTTATATATACACATATCTCTCTATATAAAGTACATACATACATAAATACATAAATACACACACACATACACGGTGCTGGTGCACCCTCTCCCCTGCCACCCCCTCTAGCACCAATAGATAGATTCACGCATTGCATTAATCTATCTATGGCCACCGCTGCCACCCCTATTCAGGCGCCCGGACCCTTTTCAGCGGCGGGGTGGTTTTGAAGCACCTGATTAGAGCCATAGGCTCTAATAGACGTCAAAAAAGGTGACCTGCGAGCGCCATGCTGGGTGCTCGCAGGTCGCTCAGCTGTGTTAGAAAAGTGAATGACTATTCGCTTCCTTAACACTAAACCACCTCTCCGCCAATCAGGTGCTCGGGTCTGTTACCTGTCACCTAATTGGCTGAAACGACAGGCGCCATTATTGGACACCTATCAGGAGGAGAGGACGGAAGATGAGGACGGCAGGAGACGCATGGAGGACCCCACTCGTCGCCATCACCCGCTGCCCCACCAAGACAGGGTAAGTGCCGGGCAGATGGCGAACGGGTGGGGGTCACACTGGGGGCATTCAAGGGCACACTGGCAACATTTGATGGGCACACTGGCAGCATATGATGGGCACACTGGCAGCATTTGATGGGCACACTGGCAGCATATGATGGGCACGCTGGCAGCATGTGATGGGCACAGTGGCAGCATTTGATGGCACAGTGGCAGCGTTTGGCTTGATAGGCACAGTTGCAGCATTTGATGGCACAGTGGCAGCATTTGATGGCACTGTGGCAGCATTTAATGGGCACACTGGCAGCATTTGGCACAGTGGCTGCAATTGATGGCACAGTGGCAGCATTTGAGGGCACAGTGGCAGCATTTGAGGGCACAGTGGTAGCGTTTGATGGACACATTGGCAGCGTTTGATGGCACAGTGGCTGCAATTTATGATTTTTTTTTCAAAAATTTTTTGCACCACCCCAAAAATTTTAGGCATGACCTGCCACTGCACACACACATACATACACACATACACTTGCACGAATGTGTGTGCTTTGGGGTGCACACCCTAATGCAGTAGGCTGCGCACACCTATGCCCCTCACCCTCCTGTCAGGCCCTGTTCCGAGCTACATTTATACCCGAATAATGTGTCCGGGTTTCAGGGGGACTGATGATTCAAAACCCACACTGTCCAAATGAATCCCAGACAGGTGGCAAACCTAAAGCCAAACCCGAACACTTTAGCAGCGCTAACCCATTTTGTTGGTTAAGTGGCTGGAGCTGTGTGCAGGCAGCCTATGTTACCCTATGGGGATAAAGCAACTGTACGAACACAGCCGCAGGTCATAATTTGACAGTAGTATGGATGCGGGTGCACGCCCCAAACAGACAGAATTCAATGATTGGCCAGGGCAAGAAATGATTGCATCAATTCACAGCAACGAGATACCTTGTTTGCTTGACCAGTTTATGAGGTTAGATGATGGAAAGAGAGATGCGATCAATAACTTATAATCGGAAGTTACAACTGTATCTTAACGATCAATAAAAATCCACCCCACATGTGTGGCATATTGATCGAATGGGTTGTCGACTACGATTGATTCTTCTTATCGGAAGAGAAAAGAAATTAATCATTTATCGAATAATGTTTTGCCACCATTCCCATCAAGATCAGTACAGTGTCTGAGTTTACTAATCAAAACACTTCAAAAAACATTCACACCTGTCTCAGACGTCATACACATACTGAATAGGGGTGGCAGCGGCGGCCATAGATAGACCTAGATAGACCTCCCTGACCTAGTCCTGTCCTCCTCAACCATAACATTCCAAGCATAGTTATAAGATCTCTCTAGAGCTGCTGAACTTTCTACCTTGTCCAATTAGACCAGCCTCCACCTTTAAAATCTTAAAACAGTCCCTCAAAATGCCCGTTTTCAAAAATGCCTCTGCCATCTTCTTGTGTACCCCAACCGTTCATCGCCATACACTCAACTCCCCACAAAGCCACTGCTATTTTCCCTTACCTATTGTGTTGAAGGCAACTGTGTTCTGCTGCAGACTCCCACCAGCCACTCCAAGTCCATCTAGTTCTTCTACCAGTCCTTAGAAAAAAGAAAATTGGAGACGCTCACCATGGTAAAAGTCAAAATTTTAATTTATTAAATAATCCAGTGCACCCATTACACACCTAATCCTTCCAATACTAATACAATACCAAGTCCAATCCCAATACTTCTAATGTAAAGTCAAGTTTTCTCTTCTACTACCATGTCTCTGAAAATTGATGTCTCACAACCTTCTATCTCTTTACAGCTCTTTACCCCCATATACTATGTTTTTTGTTTTTTTTTTTGTTTTTTGGTAAGAGAATGCCTTAAAATACCAAACAAAATTCACAATCACTGTTAAAAATTCGTTTGTTCGGAAACAATCTCCATCCTGCTCCTTCAAATTTTCTCCTCACTGCAGTTGAATTTTAATGTTGATTTGACCCCATTAACTAATAGGAAAAAAAAAAAAAAAAACATTCTTAACCGCTTCAGCCCCGGAAGATTTTACCCCCTTCTTGACCAGGGCACTTTTTGCGATTCGGCACTGCGTTGTTTTAGCTGACAATTGCGCGGTCGTACGACGTTGTACCCAAACAAAATTGACGTCCTTTTTTTTCCCACGAATAGAACTTTCTTTTGGTGGTATTTGATCGCCTCTGCGGTTTTTATTTTTTGCGCTATAAACAAAAAAAGAGCGACAATTTTGAAAAAAACAATATTTTTTACTTTTTGCTATAATAAATATCCCCGAAAAATATATAAAAAAAAATTTTTTTTCCTCCGTTTAGGCCGATATATATTCTTCTACATATTTTTTGTAAAAAAAAAATCGCAATAAGCGTATATTAATTGGTTTGCACAAAAGTTATAGCGCCTACAATATAGGGGATAGTTTTATGGCATTTTTATTATAATTTTTTTTGACTAGTAATGGCGGCGATCTGCAATTTTTTATTGTGACTGCGACATTATGGCAGACACATCGAACACTTTTGACACTATTTTGGGACCATTCTCATTTATACAGCGATCAGTGCTATAAAAATGCACTGGTTACTGTGTAAATGACACTGGCAGGGAAGGGGTTAAACACTAGGGAGCGAAGAAGGGGTTAAGTGTGTCCTAGGGAGTGATTCTAACTGTGGGGGGTACAGGTACACCCATTTACCCACCGCTGCCATTGTGTCATCTTATATCGGCGTGCGGCGGTCGACAAGTGGTTAAAGTGGTAGTAAAGTCTACCTTGTTTACTTGTGCCTACAGGTAAGCCTAAAATAAAGCTTACCTGTAGGTATAGTACATTTCTCCTAAACGTGCACTGTTTAGGAGATATTTTACGACTTGAACCATATACAGTATGGACAGAGCAAGCATGTGAGCAGAGTTAAGGGGGCATGGAGCTGAGGTGGGGGTGAGCAGAGTTGGAGGTTGGGTGGATGAGCAGAGTTGGGGGGGTGGAGAAGAGGGGAGGGTGAGAAGAATTGGGGGGAATAGAGACGGGGGGGTAAATAGGGTTGGTGAGGGGGGGTTATAAGCAGAGCTGGGAAGTTCCGGGCTGCTGGGAGGTAAGACACTGGGACAGAACGGTGGGGGGACAGGCACACAAAAGTTGCTCTATAGGACAGCTTTCTATAGGACTCACCGTGTCTGTAGCTTTCTGGCGCAGGCATAAGTACAAACAAAAAAAACAAAAAAACAAATGCTCCTGTGCTCGAGAGGTTGCTGTGGGTAGACTCGAGAGGTGGGAGGAGAGTTCTTCACACACCACACCACTGCTTCGGCTGTGCTGCCAATCTCAACAGGTCAGGGAAAACCCAGGAGAAATTCTAGAAAAACAAGGACAGAGGGTGCACCAACCTTGCGTATTACCTTTGCAGCAAAAGATGATATTTATTGAATTAAATATTGTACTCACAAACAAGTGGTAAAATAAAGCGAGAAATTAAGAAAGTCTATCAGTGACTTCGTCCAACATGGTCTGCTGGCCAATGAACTTGAGTGGGATTAGAGTAGTCCAAGGTTAGCTGACGCTTTTCGAGGGGGACCCCTCTTCCTTAGAGCCCATGGGTACCTGCCTCAGGTATCTCTCCCTGTTCACCACCCTACCCCTCCTTTTCATTAAGCCAGAGATATGCTCCCTTGATCTGCTTCCCTTCAAAAGGCAAGCTGGGCATGATCTCAGATCCCACACTCCCTCCCTGTGTCCCAACCAATCAGACTTTGCAAGCCCCCTATAGGCTTCTGGGTGGTGTTCAGTCAAAGTGACTTGCAATGAGAGTGGGGAAGACCAGCAATCAATGTTCTGCTGCTCTGTCTCTTGGCACCCTTCCCAGCAGCACCTGAGCTCCAAACTCACTCACTACTACTAGCAGGGCTGTAAAGGACAGAGGTGGAATTTCAGGATTCTGCCCGGGACAGGCTCAGACCGGGACATCAGTCTGATTTCCTTGACTGTCCCGGGCAATCTGTGACTGTTGGCAAGTATGCACATTGTCTTGCATTAGAGGCCTACCTTGAAAAGGTTAACTACTACTAGGGAATGACCTCTGTTAAAGTTTGCACTAGTTGTGGAGTATCCTAAGGCTTACCCTATACCCTATCCAAGTTCTTCAAGCAATAAATCCTAAAAAAGGCACTTTCTACCTGGTTATTGTGTGAGAAACTGCTGTGCACCCAACAGGGAATAGAACCTGGGACAAACAGCGAGACCGGCTTGGGGTGTGTGCTACACTAACTTATCAGAGGAGGTCTTCTATTTAAAGTTTACCTTCAACTAAAACATTTTGTTTTCAGTTTTTAAAGTTAATCGTTAATAGATGGCTTTGGTCCCTAATACCCCCCCCCGCAGTGAAAATAGCCTATTAATGAATGATTAGACGCATCTCGCTTTGATGTCGTTATTGACTTCACAGGAAAGCCAGTCTCAGGCTGCGTGCAATATAAAAATAAGTCACTCTCTAGTTGGTGAGGTCACAAAAGTGTGACAATTATTCCTATAATGGAGAATTAGCGTAAACTTTACAAAAAAAGAATATCCCGCGAGCGCCAAAAAAAAAAAAAAAATGACCAGTGTTTATTTGCTGCATAATGAAGGTCAGAACCCCAATCCGAGCTGACAATATAATGGGGAGGCAACCAAACGGATATCTCTGTATTAAATTATTGAGAAGTAATTACCTCAGCATGTAAATAATATAAATGTGAGACTTATATGAGCATGAGAAAATGGCTCCCTTTGTTCGCTCAAATTGACGGTTTGCCAGCCAATGCTGTAATAGGGACAATTGCAAATAATGCTGAATTGTAGCCACAAGACTAAATCAGAGGGTCTGAGTGAGAGGAATAAGATGCGTAATCAAGGCCTGGATACAATTTTTATAGATTATTACACGGCGTGTGTTGTTCCCGTGCATTAGGAACACGAACAGGGGTTTTGCCTATTCAATCAGTTCTCTCTATCAACTTAACATTATTTTACATAAATTATCAACGAGTCAATGATAGAGATGGTGTATGGTTTGGCTGTGATAATTTCCTGTGAGAACAAAAAATATGCTTTACTTCACAAAAAAAAAAAAAAAAAATAGTAAGAGGTAAATACCTCACAAATTTCCAAAAATGTTCATGTGAAGCCTCTTCAAAAACATATATATATATATATATATATATATATATATACACAGTGCCTTGCAAAAGTATTCATTCACCCCCCTTGGCATTTTTCGTGTTTTGTTGCCTCACAACCTGGAATTACCATGGATTGTTTCAGGATTTACATCATTTAATTTACAGAACATGCCCACAACTTTGAAGATGTTTTTTTTTTTTTATTGTGAAGCAAACAACAAATAGGACAAAATAACAGAAAATGTCAATGTGCATAACTATTCACCCCCCTAAAGTCAGTACTTTGTAGAGCCACCTTTTGCGGCTATCACAGCTCCAAGTCGCTTTGGATAAGTCTCTATGAGCTTGCCACATCTTACCACTGGGATTTTTGTTCATTCCTCCTTGCAAAACTGCTCCAGCTCCTTTAAGTTAGATGGTTTGTGCTTGTGAACAGCAATCTTTAAGTCTGACCCCAGATTTTCTATTGGATTGAGGTCTGGGCTTTGAGTAGGCCATTCCAACACATTTACTTGTTTCTCCTTAAACCACTCAAGTGTTTAGTGTGTTTGGGGTAATTGTCCTGCTGGAAGGTGAACCTCCGTCCTAGCCTCAAATCATACACAGAGTGGTACAGGTTTTGCTCCCTGTATTTAGCACCATCCATCTTTCCCTCAACTCTGACCAGTTTCCCAGTCCCGACTGCTGAAAATGGGGGTGGTGTTCTTTGGGTGATGTGATGTGTTGGGTTTGCACCAGACATAGCGTTTTCTTTGATGGTCAAAAAGTTCAATTTTAGTCTCATCAGACCAGAGCACCTTCCTCCATACATTTTGGGAGTCTCCCACATGCCTTTTCGCAAACTCAAAACGTGCCATTTTGTTTTTTACTGAAAGTAATGGCTTTCTTCTGGCCATTCTGCCATAAAGCCCAACACTATGGAGCTCACGGCTTATTGTCGTCCTATGTACAGATACTCCAGTCTCTGCTGTGGAACTCTGCAGCTCCTCCAGGGTTACCTTAGGTCTCTGTGCTGCCTCTCTGATTAATGCCCTCCTTGCCCGGTCCGTGAGTTTTGGTGTGCGGCCGTCTCTTGACAGGTTTGCTGTTGTGCCATGTTCTTTCCATTTGGTTATGATAGATTTGATGGTGCTCCTAGGGATCATCAAAGATTTGAATATTTTTTTATAACCTAACCCCATAGGTGTGCGCAGCCTATTGCATTAGGGTGTGCACCCTTAAGCTCAAACACACATGCGTGTGCGGGTGTCTACATATATATGACCCCGACACATTGATCTCCCTGCCGGCACAGTGAAAGAGAAGAGCATAAACACTTCTCTTATGGCAGAGCCGGTAAAAGGGAGATCCTTCCCCTGTTTCTGCTGCTACACAGAGCGATAACACTAATGTGCACAAGGTGATTAGGGTGTGCCTGGGCACACCCGGCACACCCTGTGCGCACGCCTATGCCTAACCCTGACTTGAACTTCTCAACAACATTGTCCTTTACGTGTTTGGAGAGTTCCTTGGTCTTCATGGCAGTGTTTGGTTAGTGGTGCCTCTTGCTTAGTTGTTGCAGCCTCTGGGGCCTTTCAAAAAGGTCTGTATATGTAATTACAGGTCATGTGACACTTATGCCACGTACACACGGGCGGACTTTTCGACGGACTAGGTCCGACAGTCTTTCCGAGGGACTTTGCAGCATAGGTCCGCCGGACTTTCAAATGAACGGACTTGCCTACACACGATCACACCAAAGTCCAACGGATTCGTACGTGATGACGTATGACCGGACTAAAATAAGGAAGTTCATAGCCAGTAGCCAATAGCTGCCCTAGCATCGGTTTTAGTCCATCGGACTAGCATACAGATGAGCGGCCTTTTCGACCGGACTCGAGTCCATCGGACAGATTTGAAACATGTTTTATTTCTAGGTCCGTCTGACTTTTGGAGGAAAAAAAGTCAGCTGGAGCCCACACACGATCGAATTGTCCGCCGGACTAATCCCGTCGAACCTAGTCCGCCGGAAAGTCCGCTCATGTGTACGCGGCATTAGATTACACTCAGGTGGACATCATTTTACTAATTATGTGACTTCTGAAGGTAATTGGTTGCACCAAAGCTTTTTATGGGCTTCATAACAAAGGGGGTGAATACATACGCACGTGCCAATTATCAGTTTTTTATTTCTGAAAAATAGTTTCATGTATATATTTTTAAAATTGTACTTCACCAACTTAGATTATTGTGTTCTGATCCATCACATATAATTCAGATTAAAAAAACATTGAACCAAAGGCTTTAAATTAACAAAATAGGTAAAAAAGCCAAGGGGGGTGAATACTTTTGCAAGGCACTGTGTGTATATATATATATATATATGTGTGTGTGTGTGTGTGTGTATATATATATATATATATATATATATATATATATATATATATATATATACATTTTTCCCCCAAAAATTATTTTGAGTTCTACAACAAAAAATTGAATCTTGCTGTCAAGATCCTCAGATGTGGATATCAGCAGATATCAATGATGATATGTAATATGTCAGTCATCTTGTTCACTTTTGTGTATGCAGGCTCTCAATGTATATGTCCCAAACCCCATGGTAAAATAATACTCAATGTCATGTAAGGTTTATAGGCACAATGCCATGCTCCATACAGTATATGCATCATTCTGCAGTCAAAGTGTAACTCCAGCGCAAACTTTTTTTTCTTAGTTTGGATTGAGTGGGTAAGAAATAGAATTCCTGTTTGGTTTTTATTATTATCCAGGGCAAAGTTAGAGAGATTTCTACTCCCGTACTATCAAGGTGACAATGGTTTTAATTGGGCAGGAAGTGAGGGAAAATTTTAACAGGGGTTCTTATAGTACAAAAGTTTGTGTCTGGAAACATTGGGGTTGATTCACTAAAACTGGAGAGTACACAATCTGGTGCAGCTGTGCATGGTAGCCAATCAGCTTCTGGCTGGGTTAACACTAGACTGCCACCTTTTCTTCAAGCCAAACCCAAACACTTTATCGGCATATGGCATGGCACCCCAACCACGGCACAATCACGGCAAAATCGCGCAAACAGAATCGTGGGATACCTGACACCCAAAAGAAGTTTTGCGTTGCGATTGGAGTGCCATTATCCCCATCCTATCCTATTACAGATCTTCTTCCCCTACCAGCAAAATTCCTCCTCCTCCCCAATACCCCCCATGGCAGCTGACAGGTACGCTCTGATTGGTCACAGCGTCCTGGGCTATCTGACATCTCACTGCAGTTTCCCCGGCATCCTTGGCTTCCTCCAGCAATTCAGTGAAACAGGAGCGTGGATCGGGAGAATGGGGCAGTGGACTTCACAGACTGACATGCCTACAGCTTTGACATGGAGAATGAGTGGATTGTTTTTAAACATTTAACTTATAAAAACTACCGCACCAGCAGCTGCCTGTTGCCTCTCTCTCCCTTATGTTCTTACTCCTCTGTAATTGCCCCAGCCCCCCCCTCGCGTGCGCCCGTCGCGCCGATCCCCCAGCTGTCCGGGTCCCCCTGTGTGCTGGGGCCCCTACAGGAGTAGTTGAATTTAATAGGCTACGTCCAATCACAGCCGGTCACATGCAAATGCGGAAGTGCCATTTATCGCCTCTCCTTGCCTCATACTGACAGAGTGTGTGGCGAGGAGTGCCAATCAGCGGTAGGGAAGACCGGGACACTGATCATCAGTGCCCTGATTACAGTAAAGCCCCAGCAGTGCCCATCAGTGACACCAATCATTGCCCATCAGTTACACCAATCACTGCCCATTAGTGATGCCAGTCAGTGCTGCCTTTCAGTGCCCATCAGTGCCTGCTCATCAGAGCTGCCCATCAATGCCTCCCATCAGTGCCTCCCATCAGTGCTGCCTATCAGTGCCCACCAGTGCCACCTATCAGTGCCCATCAGTGCCGCCTATCAGTGCTCACCAGTGCCGCATATCAGTGCCACCTATTAGCGCCCATCAGTGCAGCACATTAGTGCCTCCTCATCAGTGCCACCCAATCAGTGCCCATAAGTGCCGCCTCATCAGTTCCCATCAGTGCAGCCTATCAGGGCCCATCAGTAAAGGAGAAAAATTACTTATTTACAAAATTTACTAACACAAACTAAGAAAAACTTTTTTTCAAAATTTTCAATCCTTTTTTTTTGTAAGAAAATAAAAAAAAAACATCAGTGATAAAATACCACAAAAAAAAAAAGACTATTTTTGTGTGAAGAAAATTATAAAAAATGAATTTGGGTACAGTGTTGCATGACCGCGCAATTGTCATTCAAAGTGCGACAAAGACCAGCACATTAGCACTGTTTTAGCGGCGCTTCAGTGTGAAAGGGGTCTAAATGTTATAGTAGTAGATATACTGGATAGATAGATAGAGAGATAGATAGATAGATAGATAGATAGATAGATAGATAGATAGATAGATAGATAGATAGATAGATAGATAGATAGATAGATAGATAGATAGATAGATAGATAGATAGTCATTTTTTTATTCTTAGTCAAGAAAATCAATGCAATAAAAAAAAAATTCTGCCTGGGAATTATTTTATTAATAATTTATTCATGTCAGCATTTGAATACATGGTAATTTAAGTTCTCTTCAAGAGATAGATAGATAGATAGATAGATAGATAGATAGATAGATAGATAGATAGATAGATAGATAGATAGATAGATAGATAGATAGATAGATAGATAGATAGATAGATAGATAGATAGATAGATAGATAATCTTTGGTCAAGAAAATCAATGCGATAAAAAAAAAAAATCTACTTGGGAAAAAATGTATGAAAAATGTATTAACGTGAACATTACATAGAGATAGATAGATAGACATATATATAATATTTTTTTTGTACTCATTCAAGAAAATCAATGCAATAAAAAAAAAAAATCTGCCTGGGAATTAATTTATGAATAATTTATTCATGTGAGCATTTGAATACATGGTAATTTAAGTTTTCTTCAAGCAATAACCTCTCCAATAAATGAAGAGGTTAAATTAGAAAAGGCAGGGGTCCTTTTATTTGTGAATATATGTATGGGCACTCAGTCAGCGCGAGAGCAAGACGGCCTTCCAGTCCTTGAGTCCACCATTTTGTTTAGATAAAGGACTCATTGTCACATGATCACCTGTGCCATGACAGATGGCTAAAGGAGACCCTGAGAACGTGTTAATTGCTCTTTTTCATTTTCTCGATTCTAAAAGCAGAAGAATGCCCCCTCTAATTAAAGTGTCTGAGACCGATCTGGGCATCTGGCCTATGTCAGTTTAATCACAATTACAATATGAAAAAATGGTGAACGTACATCTAACACCCTGACAGGACCAAGACCCATATATTATGAAAAATAGGTTTTGCTCAGTACAGGCCACATATTTTTCATGACAACGTGCTTAGCATGTACATCAAAACTGGGCACGTTTTCCACAAATTTTACTTATTTAAAAAAAAAAAAAAAAAAAACATTATAATGTGTGAACAATTCCTGATTTTTTTTTAGACCAAGAAAATAAATATACTTTTTTTTAAAGATGATTCACATCAAGCCTTTTAATTCTCATTATCATGGCATACTGTCAGATTTACCTTGTACAGTAAAATACAAAGCTAATGAGGTATATAGTGTACCACTGGCCCCATATTTTCATTGGTTACCAGTGAAGTGAATCTCCTGAGGATAATCTCTAGGTAATCCCTCCTGATCTTTATGACCACAAAACCAGCAAAATGAATTTACTTGTTTTTGCAGACGATTCACACCAGACTCCTTTTCATGCTAAAGTAATTTATGTTTGCATGGCATTGCATTATAAACTCTACAACACCCACCCACCAGCCTGTAAAGGAAACTAAGGTTAGCAATAAAAATGAAGATGGACACCAAAATAGCGGAAACATTTTTGGCTGTTGCCCTTTAATTGGGGTTAAAGCAACTTTTTATAAACCAAAACCTCATATCAAGAACAGTTCACTGTAAATCAAAAGAATATTTTACCATTAACAACAATACACACTCACCGGCCACTTTATTAGGTACACATATTCAGTTGCTTGGTAACACAAATTGCTAATCAGCCAATCACATGGTAGCAACTCCATGCATTTAGGCATCTAGACGTGGTGAAGACGAATTGCTGAAGTTTAAACCGAGCACCAGAATGGGTAAGAAACCCCTTTTCTTAACCACTTGAGCCCCGGACCATTATGCTGCCTAAGAACCAGAGGTCTTTTTCCAATTTGGCACTGCGTCGCTTTAACTGCTAATTGCGCGGTCATGCAATGCTGTACCCAAACGAAATTTGCGTCCTTTTCTTCCCACAAATAGAGCTTTCTTTTGATGGTATTTGATCACCTCTGCAGTTTTTATTTTTTGCGCTATAAACGGAAAAAGACCGAAAATTTTGAAAAAAAATGATATTTTCTACTTTTTGTTATAAAAAAAATCCTATAAACTAAATTTTAGTCATACATTTAGGCCAAAATGTATTCGGCCACATGTCTTTGGTAAAAAAAATGTCAATAAGCGTATATTTATTGGTTTGCGCAAAAGTTATAGCGTCTACAAACTAGGGTACATTTTCTGTAATTTACACAGCTTTTAGTTTATGACTGCCTATGTCATTTCTTGAGGTGCTAAAATGGCAGGGCAGTACAAAACCCCCCCAAATGACCCCATTTTGGAAAGTATACACCCCAAGGAAATTGCTGAGAGGCATGTTGAACCCATTGAATATTTATTTTTTTTGTCCCAAGTGATTGAATAATGACAAAAAAAAAAAATATTTACAAAAAGTTGTCACTAAATGATATATTGCTCACACAGGCCATGGGCCTATGTGGAATTGCACCCCAAAATACATTCAGCTGCTTCTCCTGAGTATGGGGATACCACATGTGTGGGACTTTTTGGGAGCCTAGCCGCGTACGGGGCCCCGAAAACCAAGCACCGCCTTCAGGATTTCTAAGGGTGTAAATTTTTGATTTCACTCTTCACTGCCTATCGCAGTTTCGGAGGCCATGGAATGCCCAGGTGGCACAAAACCCCCCCAAATGACCCCATTTTGGAAAGTAAACACCCCAAGCTATTTGCTGAGAGGCATATTGAGTCCATGGAATATTTTATATTTTGACACAAGTTGCGGGAAAGTGACACTTTTTTTTTTTTTTTTTTTTGCACAAAGTTGTCACTAAATGATATATTGCTCACACAGGCCATGGGCATATGTGGAATTGCACCCCAAAATACATTCAGCTGCTTCTCCTGAGTATGGGGATACCACATGTGTGGGACTTTTTGGGAGCCTAGCCGCGTACGGGACCCCGAAAACCAATCACCGCCTTCAGGATTTCTAAGGGTGAAAATTTTTGATTTCACTCTTCACTGCCTATCACAGTTTCGGAGGCCATGGAATGCCCAGGTGGCACAACCCCCCCCCAAATGACCCCATTTTGGAAAGTAGACACCCCAAGCTATTTGCTGAGAGGCATGGTGAGTATTTTGCAGCTCACATTTGTTTTTGAAAATGAAGAAAGACAAGAAAAAACTTTTTTTTTTTTTCTTTTTTCGATTTTCAAAACTTTGTGACAAAAAGTGAGGTCTGCAAAATACTCACTATACCTCTCAGCAAATAGCTTGGGGTGTCTACTTTCCAAAATGGGGTCATTTGGGGAGGTTTTGTGCCACCTGGGCTTTCCATGGCCTCCGAAACTGTGATAGGCAGTGAAGAGTGAAATCAAAAATTTATGCCCTTAGAAATCCTGAAGGCGGTGATTGGTTTTCGGGGTCCCGTACGCGGCTAGGCTCCCAAAAAGTCTCACACATGTGGTATCCTCGTACTCAGGAGAAGCAGCAGAATGTATTTTGGGGTGTAATTTCACATATTCCCATGGCATGTTTGAGCAATATATCATTTAGTGACAACTTTGTGCAAAAAAAAAAAAAAAAATTTGTCTCTTTCCCACAACTTGTGTCGCAATATAAAATATTCCATGGACTCGACATGCCTCTCAGCAAATAGCTTGGGGTGTCTACTTTCCAAAATGGGGTCATTTGGGGGGGTTTTGAACTGTCCTGGCATTTTATGCACAACATTTAGAAGCTTATGTCACACATCACCCACTCTTCTAACCACTTGAAGACAAAGCCCTTTCTGACACTTTTTGTTTACATGAAAAAGTTATTTTTTTTTGCAAAAAAATTACTTTGAACCCCCAAACTTTATATATTTTTTTAAAGCAAATGCCCTACAGATTAAAATGGTGGGTGTTTCATTTTTTTTTTCACACAGTATTTGCGCAGCGATTTTTCAAACGCATTTTTTGGGGAAAAAACACACTTTTTTAAATTTTAATGCACTAAAACACACTATATTGCCCAAATGTTTGATGAAATAAAAAAGATGATCTTAGGCCGAGTACATGGATACCAAACATGACATGCTTTAAAATTGCGCACAAACGTGCAGTGGCAACAAAATAAATACATTTTTAAAAGCCTTTAAAAGCCTTTACAGGTTACCACTTTAGATTTACAGAGGAGGTCTACTGCAAAAATTACTGCCCTCGATCTGACCTTCGCGGCGATACCTCACATGCATGGTGCAATTGCTGTTTACATTTGACGACAGACCGCTGCTTGCGTTCGCCTTAGCGTGAGAGCAGGGGGCGACAGGGGTGCTTTTTTTTTTTTTTTTCTTTATTATTTTTTTGCTTTTTTATCTTATTTTTAAACTGTTCCTTTCATTTTTTTTTTTTTTAATCATTTTTATTGTTATCTCGGGGAATGTAAATATCCCCTATGATAGCAATAGGTAGTGACAGGTACTCTTTTTTGAAAAAATTGGGGTCTATTAGACCCTAGATCTCTCCTCTGCCCTCAAAACATCTGATGACACCAAGATCGGTGTGATAAAATGCTTCCCCAATTTCCCAATGGCGCTATTTACATCTGGCGAAATCTAAGTCATAAAATGCTCGTAGCTTCCGGTTTCTTAGGCCATAGAGATGTTTGGAGCCACTCTGGTCTCTGATCAGCTCTATGGTCAGCTGGCTGAATCACCGGCTGCATTCTCAGGTTCCCTGTTGAGACAGGAGAGCCAGAGAAAAACACGGAAGACGGTGGGGGGGGGAAGGTATCATCTTGGTATCATTCTTTTCAGCCAGCGGTCGGCTTTCATGTAAAAGCAATCCTAGCGGCTAATTAGCCTCTAGACTGCTTTTACAAGCCGTGGGAGGGAATGCCCCCCCCCCCACCGTCTTCCGTGTTTTTCTCTGGCTCTCCTGTCTCAACAGGGAACCTGAGAATGCAGCCGGTGATTCAGCCAGCTGACCATAGAGCTGATCAGAGACCAGAGTGGCTCCAAACATCTCTATGGCCTAAGAAACCGGAAGCTACCTGGGGATGGTGCTTGCCAGTTCACCAAAATGCTACCAAAAAAATGTTAGCGATCGCAGGGATCAGGCCTGACTCTGCGAACGCTGCAGTTATGTGTTTACTGTTTTGTAAGTGACAGTGATCGATCGATACTGCACTTGGGTGGGCCGGGCGGAGGGGCAAAACGCAGGTGCTAGCAGGTATCTGGGCTGATCCCGCTAACACTGTGTTTTTGGGAACCCTAAACTGCTGGGGACGCTAGTATAGATCTGATCGGACCAGATATTGATCCGATCAGATACTATACCACTAAGGGAGGCGTATGCTGCGTGCGTGGGTGTTAGCGGTACTGGCGCTAATCTGACGCTGCCTGGGGCGACGCATATCACCGCCGGGCGATCAGGGGGCTAAACCTTTATTCGGTAATAAACGGCGGGTGTCCTGACACTAAAAAAAATAAACAAACTAACCAGCGTCACCCGTAACACTTATACGGTGATCAGTGGTGAAAGGGTTAAGTAGGGGGCCATCAAGGGGTTAAAACATTTATTCGGTAGTATATGGGGGTCCCTGTCGCTATAAAACGCTGACGGCGAACCTAAATATTTAGGTCCCTAACTAGCGTCACCAGCGACACTAATACAGCGATCAGAAAAATGATCGCTTAGCGACACTGGTGACGGGGGGTGATCAAGGGGTTAAAACTTTATTAGGGGGGGTTAGGGGGGTATCCTAGACCTACAGGGGGCTAATATTCACTGTCCCAACACTGTAACTGTCACAAACTGACACCAATGCAGTAATCAGAAAAAAAAAAAAAAACTGCTGGTCTCAGTTTGTGACAGGGGGGGGGGGGTGATCGGGGGGGGATCGGGGGGCGATCGGGGGGGGGGATCGGGGTGTTTTGTGTGCCTGGCATGTTCTACTGTGTTGTGTAGTGTTGGTGCACTCACAGTGAAGTCTTCTCTCCTCGGCGCTGCAAAGGAATACCGAGCCGAGGAGAGATGACATCATTTCCTTTGCTGCTGTTTAGCATACAGCAGCAAAGGAAGTGATCTGATTGGCCGGCGGCGATTGCGAGGGGGGGGCCACGAACGGATGGCCTCCCCCTCACCTCTGATCGCTGCTGGACAAAAGACGACCGCCTCGGGCACCGGGGGGGGGGGTCCGATCGGACCCCCCACCCGCGGAAGGCAAATCACGTATATGTACGTGATTTTGCCTGTCCGTGCCACCTTGCCGACGTAAATCGGCGTGAGGCGGTCGTCAAGTAGTTAAAGCATTTGTTAACCTAAAAAAAAAAATATTGCATCCTGTTCCCTTAAAGCATGTTACACAGCACAGTGCTTGTGGCCCCCTGTAACACCTAAAATACTGTCTGATCCTGCCAGCTTCTACCCTCCCCTCTGTAAGCTGACCACGGTGTATCGTGGCTGCTGAGCTCTGACACCGTGGTTAGCTTACATGCACCCGTCATCCACAGCTCTCCTGTCTCTCCTGTCCTCCTCTCTCCCCCCTTCCTCCCTGCCTGTTGGCTCCTGTATCAGACACCCCCCTCCTGCTGCTGAAATAACATTTCATAGTTTCTACAATCCTCCTTGTCTCCTAAGGATATGTCCCCCTGTGTGTGTGTTTTATTAAAACAGAAACATTCCAGAGCTCAACTCACCAACCAATCTGCCAACCGACCAAATTAACCCGTCCAACAGTCTGCGTTAAAAACAGGGGTTTAGTTAGCACACATTTGCAAATGCATGCGTAAGCTGCAAGGCCTCGTCACAACACCCTGTGTATTGCTTGCAGTCCTAACGCTACTGAATTTATAAGCGTCTCCACAATGGAAGCACATGCATTAAATGGATAGATGAGGGGCAGGTGGGCCTGGAGGCAGCCCAATCCCCCTTAAAGGAACAGGAGCACACTGGACACCCAGCAAGAGCACAATGGCAGCGAAAGTGTACAAAGTTGTACAGTGTGTCCCCGGACCATATTTTACACCAGTAACAAACAAATGGCCCCTGCCCCCACCTATAACTGGCCTTCACAGCAAGGAGCACATGGAAGGGCAAACACATGAAAGACAAAAACAGAACATTCCAGAGCTCAACTCACCAACCAGTCTGCCAAATGACCAAATTAACCTGTCCAACAGTCTGCGTTAAAAACAGGGGTTCAGTTAGCACACATTTGCAAACACATTTGAAAGCTGTAAGGCCTCTTCACGGCTCCCTGTGTATTGCTTGCAGTCCTAACGCTACTAAATTTATAAGCGTCCTTTATCTTATCTCAGAGCGCCAATCGGCACTAATGGGAGTGGCTGGCTCTCTCCTCCTCTCCTCCCCTCCAGACTGACGTCAGCGGGCGAATCTTGGCCCCACCCGCTGCATCTGTCAGACAGGGAGAGGAGGGAGCCAGCGGGTCAGGTGAGCGGTGATCAGCGTTCTGAGATAAGATAGAGGACGGCTTATTTTAATAAAACACACACACAGGGGGACATATCCTTAGGAGACAAGGAGGATTGTAGAAACTATGAAATGTGGGTTAACAACCACTTTAAGTGACTTTGAACGTGGCATGGTTGACGTGGCTGGCCTGAGTATTTCAAAAAGTGCTGATATACTGGGATTTTCATGCACAACCATCTCTCAGGTTTACAGAGAATTGTCCGAAAAAGAGAAAAAATCCAGTGAGCAGCAGTTGAGTGGAGGAAAATGCCTTGTTGATGTCAGAGGTCAGAGGAGAATGGGCAGACTGGTTTGAGATGATATAAAGGCAACAGTCACCAAAATTGGACAATAGAATTTTGGAAAAACATTGCCTGGTCTGATGAATCTCCATTTTTAGCTGCGACATTCAGATGGTAGTGTCAGAATTTGGCATAAACAACATGAAAGCATGGATCCATCCTGTCTTCTACCAATGGTTCAGGCTGGTGGTGGTGTAATGGTGTGGGGGATATTTTCTTGGCACACTTTGGGCTCCTTAGTACCAATTGAGTATCGTTTAAACACCACGGCCTACCTGAGTATTGTTGCTGACCATGTCCATCCCTTTATGACTACAGTGTACCCATCTTCTGATGGCTCCTTCCAGCAGGATAATGCACCATGTCACAAAGCTCCAATCATCTCACCACTGGACAATGAGGTCACTGTACTCCAATAGCCTCCACCAGGGGCGGCCCATCCATTAAGGGCGCACGGGCACCACCCTCTTTATCCATGCGTCCGGCCCCTTGCAGGACGCCGTATACATGAATTCCAATGAGGGGAAGAGTGTTTTTTTGAAGAACCTGATTAGAGCGTGAGGCTCTAATAGACTTCAAAAGAGGGTGGATTTGGGGCGCAGAGAATGCAAACTGAGCCCACCCAGGTGTGTTACAATAGTGAATGAATATTCGCTATTGTAGCACTGATCCTCCTCCTGGCCAATCAGGAAGCAGGTCTTGAGACCCGTCACCCAATTGGCTGTGAGAACAGGCAATCCTGTTGGACACCTAGGAGGAGGAGAGGAGGCGCACAGAAGCCGCCGTGATGGAGGAGCGGACACAGGAGCCGCTGCCTGATGCTCGCCACCTGCCACCTAGATGGGGTAAGTGGATCGGCAGACAGTGAGGGGGGGGTGCCGCTGGCCACTCGGGGGAAGGGTAGTTGTTTGTTCCCCCCCAAAAAAAACTACCAACTGCCACTGGTCACCTATTTTGTAATTAGTTTACTTCCAAGTGCATAGACAAAGTGTGAATTAGCTATAAGAATGTAGAGTATTTCACCAACCAAAATGCATAATTGTGCAAGGGCAGTAACAAGGATCTAGCCATACTGGGCTATCAGTTTGGAACCATTGATTATACACAGGAATGTGTTAAGCTGACCATAGTTAGTTTTTTTATTTTTATTTTTTTTTAACAATTGTAGAAAAATCATTAGTTAGAACATTCTTTCTTGCCATCACTGAGTCAACTAATTTCGTTCAAAAGCCATAAAATGTCATGCAGACCTGCTATTTGAAAGGAATCCCAGATGTATTAAACTGGCTTCATTTATATGTAAGAACTTTCCCAAAAGAAAACCATATTAGAATTTTGTTCATTAGAGAAAAATGTTCCATCCTGATCCTTTGAATTCCCTTGTCAGCATGGTCCAAATGAATATTGGGTTGACCCCACTAACCATTAGAGAATGGAACAAATGTTCAGAAAATGAAAATTTTTCTGCACAACTCTACTGTTGTATGACCAGCTTTACTGATAGTCAACAACATAAGATGCATCCCTAGGTCAGGGCTTTTGTTGGTTATGTAGACATCCATCCCCAACTATTGGCTCCTAGCAACAGTTCAACCTTCCTCAAATGGAATCATGGCACCTACTTCCTGGCATTTTCTCTATAACTCTGTGGTGACCTAATGATGGTATTGTCACTTTATTAGTGGGTTCCCACGAATGATAATCTCATTAGTAAAAAGGTTTGCTTCCATCCATCCCAGAGGTCTCCTGAGATCAGCTGATCATTGCAAGTGACAATTAGTTGCCATATCGGATTAAATGCTATAATTGTAGGTTTCTAATGATAAAAGGAGCGCAGTAGACCCTGGTGACCGTGAATCCAGCTGTGTAGGGACATCCACCCCCTCTATTGTTATTATTGCTGCTTCTCACTCCCCACCTCCAACTGTGAGTGTCATTTTTGTTGTGCAATACATTGGTAGCTGCTGTGAACCATCCACTTAATTGGTTTAGTAGACATCTGTAGCAGGGCAGAAGGTGTCTATGCACATCGGCTGAAGGGAAACGAGTTTGCTCTCACTGAACACATATTTGAAAAATTGAAAGTGTAACTCCAGATTTGCTGAGAAAAACTCTAAGTGGCTTATACCCATTGCAAGGCTTTTAAAAATGGTGTGCAGATTCGTACCTTTCTCTATTCTGAAGAAACAGCTGTTTAATGTACCATGTTCTTTCCATACCAATTCCTGGATGGAAGGATCTGCCTTTATTATAACCAACTGTGAAAATCTCATTGTTTTAAAGTTTAAAGCCTCGTACACACGATCGGATTGTTGGCCAACAAAACCGTGGACTTTTGTCCGAAGGGCGTTGGCCCAAACTTGTCTTGCATACACACGGCCACACAATTGTTGGCCAACAAATATTACGTAGTGACGTGTTACGTTGTTTTTCAGCTCTTTAGCGCCACCCTTTGGGCTCCTTCTGCTAATTTTGTGTTAGTAGAAGTTTGGTGAGTGTTGATTCACACTTTTCATTTCGCACTTTTCATTTCGCACTTTTCAGTTCGTGTCTGAGCGGCTGTTCGTCAACCAGCCATCTTGTGGAATCGGAGGAGATAACGTGTTATTTATTATTGGCCTTGGAGTTATTGCTTTGACATTATTTTTTGGTTGAATAATGATTTGATTTGGTATATTTTCTATATTTTTGGATGCATAGAATGCACTTTTTGGTTAAGTTCTATTGGCAGATAGCATGTCTAATTTTATTTGTTTTCTTTTTTTAATGCACAATGGAGAATAATACTTGGCTATGTGTTTTACTTCAAATGACATTTTGGGAGTCGGCAGTTACATTTTAAAAAATACAATGTAAAATTGACAAGGGACACCAACATAGTTGTATCTTTGATCTTAAAAACTACGGGATAATGGTGTTGTGGTAACTTGCCCCAAATAAAAAAAAAAAAAAAACATAATAATATTATTCTTGATATCACTAGAAAAAAAAGCCTTTGAAAATTTGTTTGCAATAACTCCATCAGTATCACCACCAAAGCAGCTTCATTATTATCCCATTAAAGAAGAAGAGAATTGTGCACTGCATTTGGAGATTTCATAATTTGCCACGTCACAAATGTTAATTCTCCATTTACAAGACCGACCGCTTCTGGCTCGTCCTTGCTTCATGTGTGTTTGTACTTTGGACTTTTGTCCAGCGGACTTGTGTACATACGATTGGAAAATCCGACAACACACATTTGTCCGCAGAAAATTTGAAAACCTGCTAGCCAACATTTGTCCGTGGAAAGTCCGACAACAATTGTCCAATGGAGCATACAGTCAG
The DNA here is from genome assembly GCF_042186555.1 of Aquarana catesbeiana. NCBI lineage: Eukaryota > Metazoa > Chordata > Amphibia > Anura > Ranidae > Aquarana > Aquarana catesbeiana. The sequence goes on from NC_133336.1 coordinate 43,532,044, forward strand.
ATTTTCCGACAACAGCCTCTCATCAAACATTTCCCGTCGGAAAGTCCAATCGTGTGTACGAGGCTTTAGTCTTTGCATCCTTTTAAAAGTAGGTAAGGCTTAACATGCATCTCACGAAAAATTGAACATTCACACAAATTACATTTCTGGGGACCTTCTAGACACCAGTGGTGTACAAAAGACTTCCAAGTTGCCGTATTAGGAGCAAGAAACATTTGACAGATTCAAAAAATGTAAAGGTTGTAGACTGAAATGGAAAGGTATTTTTTAAAGTGACAGTAAAATCTGGAAAAAAAAGTTTCCTCCAAATCCCTGAATTCATTTTTATTATTTTTATTTTTTTTGCTGCTCTGACTTCGTGTTAGAAGGTGCTTATGTTTGTACTCCATGGTCTCAAAGTATGTAGGAGAGTAGCCACCCTCTCTTGCTTGCACTTGAGATGGACTATGGACTATAGACTTTGGGATTGTAGAGTGCATAGTGCAGAGCACTTGACCAATTAATGGGTTGTAAGGTTGGACCTCCCTAGGCTACTTATGTACTTATTGCCAGGCAACCTTCAATGATTTCTAGTACTAAATTTGTGAATGGCATAGCAGGTGACCAATCCTTATGTTCTTTGCTGAATACTTCAATGTTGATGCTAAACTTGGTCATGTACAGTTTAGTAAATCAATGACCCTGCCTGAAAACCCAAAAGCAGTCAATGTATAGCTTCTGCCTATTAATGCAGTTTTTAATATTTTATTTACATTTACAGATATGTGTATTTTTGACCGTTCAATGAAATATATGAATTCTGTTTGAAGAGCAAAGTCAACTTTACTGTGGAGCTAACGTCCACAATTCCTCCTCTCCAGCAATGCGACATCTGCTAGCTACTTCGCCGGCACTGCCATCTTTTCTCAGGCTTCTTGTGGGTGCAGGGTCTTCAGCTGTCTTGATTGCCAAGCATTAGATGATGGATATCCCACACATGGGCACAGGTGTAAAAGCAGTAGTAAACTCGTGTCAAAAGAAACAAAATTAGGTTCCTTCAAGATAATATCGTAATGTTCTAGTATGAATTGCACACTAGCACATTATGAAAGACTTACCTTAAAATGAAGCCCTCCAGCGGCACGCTGTCACCGCTGACAGGGCTTCCAGCTTCACCCAGCCTTCCTTCTGGGTTTGCAGGTTCCAGCCATTTGAATGGCTGAGCCGCGATGGCGTCACACCTGGGCATGCGCTCGGGAGTCGCGGCCTCAGCACAACTCTCTCAATGGACCACATGGCATCCGTTAAGAGCACAGTGCGTATGCGCCGGTGATGACTGCAGACATTGTGAATATCTCCTAAATGCTGCACATTTATGGGATATTCCTTGTTCCTACAGGTAAGTTTTAGTATAAGCTTACCTGTAAGTACAAGTTTACAAGCGCTGTTTTCTACTGCTTTAATTCAACCTGGCACTCAGCAGATGCCGGAATTGTACACAGAGTTGCACAGTATAAAGACTGAGAAGAAGGTAAGAAGCCTTTATTATAAAAGACACCTAGTATATCTCTTCTGTAATAAAATACCTTCTTGCTTGCAATCTTTTGAATGCTTTTTACATGACCTAGTTCCCGATTCCCACACAGGGCATAAAGGAAACTGGACACAACGCATGGAAAAACAACCGAAGACATGATGACATGACATGATGTCATTTATACCTGCCTGGAGTTCAGCTTTACACAAATAAGAAATAATTTATTAAACTTCTGAACTTTCAAAAAATAGTTTCTCTTAAGGGCTTCCTCAGACCTATTTAATGGGGTAACACTTCTGATGGTGGGGGGGCCCATGACATCTGATGTAACAAGGGGGAGTTGGGTGCTCTGGACATCTAGTATTACAGATACAACCGGCTGTTTGAGGTCAACGATAATGCTGATGTGGCCGGTGATTAAATTGAGTTTGACACCCCTTCTTTACAGTCTTATAATTATAGCAACAATAAGATACAGGTGCTCATCAAGGGTGGCCCATCCATTAGGGGCGCACGGGCGTGTTTTTTGAAGCTCTACTAAGCTTCAAAAAAGGGTGGGCTCAGGACGCAAAGCACTGTGAACCGAGCCCACCCCCTTGTGTGACAATAGCGAATGAATATTGACAGACGCGAGTAGAGGAGAGCCGATCGGCTGCTCTCCTGACAGGGGGGGTCTGCGCTGATTGTTTATCAGCGTAGCCCCCCCCGCTGATGCCCACACTGGACCACCAGGGAAGCCGCCAGGACCACCAGGGAAGGGGGCAACATGTGGATGGCCAGGTATGTACCCCATGGCCTTCCACATGCGCAAATGATTGCCCAATCTGTGCCAATCAGTGCCCACAAATGGGCTGGCAAATGACTGGCACCATTATGTAACAAATGACATCAGTAATGCCCAGCAATGCCACCCATCAGTGTCATCAGTGCCACCCATCAGTGTCCATCAGTGCCACCTATCAGTGCCCATCCGTGCCCATCAGTGCCCATCCATGCCACCTATCAGTGCCACCCATAAGCACCCATCAGTGCCGCCTATGAGTGCCCATCAGTGCCGCCTATTAGTGCCACTTATCAGTGCCCATCAGTGCCACCTATCAGTGCCCATCAGTGGCGCCTATCAGTGCCCATCATCAGTGCCCGTCAGTGCCACCTCATCAGTGCCACCTCATTGGTGGCACCTCATCGGTGCCCATCAGTGCCGCCTTATCAGTGCCCGTCAGTGCAGCCATATCAGTGACTGTTATTGAAGAAGAAAACTTACTTATTTACAAAAAATAAAAATCACAGAGGTGATCAAATACCACCAAAAGAAAGCTCTATTTGTGGGAACAAAATGATAAAAAAATTGTTTGGGTACAGTGTTGTGTGACTGTCATTCAAATTGCTACAGCACTGAAAGCTGAAAATTGGCTTGGGCAGGAAGGTGTCTAAGTGCCTGGTATTGAAGTGGTTAAAGCTCATGTTCTTTGCCACTGCACATATGTGTTACGTAGGTGGCAAAAAGGTTAATGACATTGTCAACAAGACCTATTTCTTCCAGCTAGACTAGTAAACACCATCCAGTTGGCAAACCTACCCGTAAATTGGCCATACATGGGAAAACAACCATCTTACCAGCAGGGCCATCTTAAGAGCATTATAGGCCCCCGGGCAATACAGTGCACTGGGGCCCTGTCTACACAATCACGCACGAGAATAAAAATGCAAATGATCAAAAAGGCTATGTTTATTGGTACTTCCAACAAAACCAGTGTTTAAACATTAACACAACATTTGGACAACATAATACGAGTTTAATGGGCACAGTGGCAGCTTTGATGGGCACAGTGGCAGCGTTTAATGGGCACAGTGGCAGCTTTTGATGGGCACAGTGGCAGCTTTGATGGGCAAAGTGGCTGCGTTTGATGGGCACAGTGGCAGCTTTGATGGGCATAGTGGCTGCGTTTGATGGGCACAGTGGCAGCTTTGATGGGCACAGTGGCTGTGTTTAATGGGCACAGTGGCAGCTTTTGAGGGGCGCAGACAGTGGCTGTGTGTGATGCACAACTTAAACGTACTTAAGTAGACAGTGTTAGACTTACTTGAGGCCGCCGGCCTGGTGCAGTACAGTGTGTCACTCACAGCAGCAAGGAAGTGCCAGCTATCAAGGGCCGTCTTTCCGCTCAGCTCCCTCTCCACGCTGTCTGAAGAACATGGCAGAGGTGGGCGGAGCTTGTTTACTAGCAGCTGGGGCAGCCGCGGCGCGCTATGAATGCTGGGGCAGCCGCAGCCTCTGACTGACGTCACTGGTTGCTAGCTAGACGCCGGGCGGCCGGCGATTCTAGCAAGTGGGCAACCAGTGCAGTCAGTCAACTTAAGCAGCAGATTGCAGCACTGAGGATCGGCCCTGGATGGGGCCCTCCAGACAAGTGGGGCCCCCGGGCAACTGCTCAGCGTGCCCAGTGGAAAAAACTGCCCTGCTTACCAGGCTTCTCTCCTCAGCCTATGCTCAGACATCAACAGTTTCCGTTGAAAAGAGGAACAGTAGGCATACATGTATTTCTATATATAATAAAATAAAAAATGCTTCGGTCAGGTTTCATCCTCCCACATCTTTTGGTTTTGGGCGGAGAGTCTCTCAGTTTTTGGACTTCTGAAGGAAGAGAAGGCTATAAATTGAAGGCTGTTGTCCCAACAATGGTCATATCATTTTGGCTGGTTTGCAACAGTGATACTTCCCCATCTTCCATGTTGTTTTATCAGGCCAAGTTCTTGTATTTTAAAGTGTCTGTTAATTCCCCTGGCTACACTTATAAAGGATGCCACCTCAGGCAGACATGCCACCGGCAAACAAGGCGTTATTTTCTGACAAGAACCTCGAAGCAGGCCAATTTTGTGTCCAATAATTTGCTTAAAGCCCCTTTGCACACACGTAGTAGCAGGAGCAGGTTTCTTCTGTATGGTAATGTAATGCGAGGGGAAAAAATATGTTATTATTTCAACTTAGCAAGGGGAGAATAAGTAAGCTTGTCACATATTCTATTATGAGATTATTCTCCAGATACATCCACAGAAAATGCCACGGACTGAGGATTCGATAACAAGAGGAGTTAAGGGTGTAATTAGGGGGAATTATGCTGAAGATGTTACTTCAAAGTGAGTTTTTATTTTTTTTAATTCTTTTTTATATACTGTACCTGGCCTACCCACCAGTTTTTTCAAGGAAAATATCAGCACATCCATGTATAGATGTTTATTTAATAAAGATATTTTCACTTTCGAAATGTGTGCATTTTCTTAAAGGTCATGTAAAGTAAATTATATATATATATATATATATATATATATATATATATATATATATTTTTTACAATGGTCAAAATACATTATTCAAAATATATTGTTATATTTTTCAATCGTGTGAATAATGAATTATAATTTAATATTTAATAATTGCATATTATTAAAATTGTGTAGTCTTCTGTCCAGGAAGCTCTCTAGTCTCCTTTTCTCATCGTTTAGCTAAAAGAAGCATATTGATTACAAAACTTCACATCACAATTGTGGCTCCTCTTATAAGGTGGCTGAGTCTGAGAATTCAGTTATAGAAGGGCAGCTGCAAGGCAATCTGTTCTGCTTGTAGGCAGGTGCAGTCTCTACTTTCTCTACTCTAAAGCCCCATACACACTATTAGGTTTTCTGCAGATTTTTGTCTTCAGATTTACCAAAACCATGTAATATGAGGTCAAACCTTTAATACTGCGTACACACGAGCGGACTTTTCAGCATCAAAGGTCTGACGGTCTTTCCGACTGACTTTCGACGGAGTTACGACAGACTTTCGAACGATCGGACTTGCCCACACACAAACTGACTAAAGTCTGTTCGAAAGTCCGTTGGTTTGAACATGATGACGTACGAAGGGACTAGAATAAGGAAGTTGATAGCCAGTAGCCAATATCTGCCCTTGCATCCTTTTTTGTCCGTCGGACTAGCATACAGACGAACAGATTTTTCGACCGCACTCGAGTCCGTCGGAAAGGTTTGAAACATGTTCCAAATCTAAAGTCTGTCTGATTTTCGACAGCAAAAGTCCACTAAAGGTCCAATGAAGCCCACACACGGTCGGATTGTCCGACAGATTTGTTCCGTCGGACCAGTCCGGTCGAAAAGTCCAACCGTGTGTACGCGGCTTAAGAGTTTCAATTTGTATGCAATCAGACAGGTCCTTGCACTACATAGTTTTGGTAAATCTGGAGAAAAAAATCTGCAGAATCGAATAGTGTGTATGGGGTCTAAGGGTGCTGCCGCCAAGTGCTGCTTGTCATCATACATCTTTATGGACTTTATATGGACTTTTTTGATATGATGATGTTTTTATGACTGTGACTATGCACTTATAGTACATACCTCTAGAGCAGTGTTTCTCAACTCCAGTCCTCAAGGCGCCCCAACAGGTCATGTTTTCAGGATTTCCCTCGGATCAAACGGCTGTGGTAATTACTAAGGCAGTGAAACTGATCAAATCCCCTGTGCAAAATAATGGACAGCCTGAAAACATGACCTGTTGGGGCGCCTTGAGGACTGGAGTTGAGAAACACTGCTCTAGAGCCACTATATATTTACTGTTACTTTCTCCACTGTAGGTGGCGCTATTCTACAGCGGTATTGCAGCTGGAGAGGAAGTCAAGAGGAACATGGTACCTCTATGATATCTTGGGTCACTGGAGAAGTTGTTCCATTGGATGCCGCTGCCCCATGTGACTCCAACAGACATCTTGGGTCAGGCAGAGCCTGCTTAGGGTACTCCATACAACAAAACAAAAATACTCTTGCGCACAAATGTGTTAGCCAAGCAGTCCAAAGTTTCAGGATGGATAGTAGCTAGCGGCCTTGCTGCCCTCCATGATAGGGGTATCCTAGCGATCAAACGGGAAAAGAGCCTGCTTAGGGCCCTGGTTCCTAGGCTTGGCATATATTTTGTGGGTGGGTAGAGTAGGGACAGGTACCTAGACAAGTGCGATTCGTTTAGTTCCAAATTAGTTTTTCGACTAAATTCGACAAATTCGTGAATTTGGAAATATTCGAATTAACGAAGACCCGTTTAACAAATTTTTTCCGAAATTCGAAAATCCCAAAATTCAGAAATTCGTAAATCTGAAAATCGAAAATTCAAAGATTCGGAGATTCGGAAATTCAAAAATTCGAAAATCCGAAAAACGAAAATTAGAAGATTCACAAATCCGAAAATTAGAAAATAAGTATGAAAAGCCGAAAATTCAAAAGAACAAAAATCTAAAAATTTGAAAATAATGAAAATCAGAAAATTCAAAAGAACGAAAATCCAAAAATTAGAAAACCTGAAAATTAGAAAAATCTGAAATAATAACTAACTAATAATAACTATTACTAACTATTAAATTATAGGTATTGGAATTTTGTTTCAAATTTGGCTGTTAGTGAACGTAATGAATGCGAATTTATTCCGAAGTTATGAATTATCCGAAATAACGAAAGCTGCATCTAAACAAATGGAACGTAATGAATTAATAAAAAATAATAATAAAAACTTTTTTTTATTATTATTATTTATTATTATTAATTCGTTACTTTCCATTTGTTTAGATGTGGCATTCGTTATTTCGAATAATTCGTAACTTCGGATAAATTCGTATTCGTTAAGTTCACTAACAGCCAAATTTGAAAGGAAATTTCAATACTTATAATTTAATAGTTAGTTATTATTAGTTAGTTAGTTATTATTTCGGATTTTTGAGTTTTCGCATTTTCGTTCTTATTTTTGGATTTTCGTTCTTTCAAATTTTCAGATTCTCTTTCTTATTTTTGGATTTTCGAATTTCTGAATATTCGGATTTTCGGATTTCCAAATTTTTGCATTTTTGGATTTAGAATTTCCAAATTTTCGAAATTACAAATTTATTTGAAATAACGAATTTCGATCATAAAGTATGACCCCGAAAAACAAAAAAAAAAAATAAAACGAATGAAGGTAAAACGAAAAGGAACTACTTTTTTTGGCAGTGCACATGTCTACAGGTACCCCACTTGGTAGGGACAGAACTAGCGGCAGAAAAAGATTCCTAACTAGGAGGAAAAGCGCAGGGCTCTCAACTTCTGTAGACATCTTCCCGCTTGGGCACGAGATGGCCGGACCGCATTCTGCCCCACCTAACAGGCGCTGTCAATTCAGCTAAAACACGCTGTTGAATCTGTGAGTTTTCCCGGGTTGGGTTGTCTTCCCACTGGGTTTATTGTGAACTGTCTTTGCATTATTCCAATACAAGTTCTTTCATTGCACTTGGACTGTGTGCTGACTTTTTAGCTGAACCACAGGGCTTTGGGAACCCTTTGTGTCGTGTAATGCTTATTTGTAAATAAAGATTGAATATGAATCATAAAAAAAAAGGGACATAGAACAGTTTATAAACTGAATGTATTATATACGATTGACTCAAAACCATTATGGTTTCCCTTTAGCCAAATTCAGGTTAAAGGTAAAAACTCCCGGTTTGCTATGATTAAAACAACAACAGCGTCACTGTGAATACAACGTATTTGTAAGGCGAAGACACTATGCATACATCTAAGATTTTATGGCATTTTCAATATATCTGTTTTGCTTCTAAAAATACTTCCTTTTTTTTTTTAATGAGCGAAGATACATGCAAAGACCATTGTGTTTTCCTTGCATTGCACGGTGCGCGTGTTCTGTAATTATTTTTGTCAGCGTATCTGATCCTATGTATTATGCCGCTATGAAAACATACTGTATATCGACCATTAATGCATCCATCTATTAGGCCAGCAATGTGCTTGTGATCCATTTAACAAGCGCATTGGCTGGAGAAACACAGAGGGCCCGTTACAATTTTAGCAAACATATTAACCACTTTAGCCCCAGTAGGATTTGCCCCCTTAACCTTTTCAATACAGGGCATTTTCACCCCCTTCCTGCCCAGACCAATGTTCAGCTTTCAGCACTGTTACAGTTTGAATGACAATTGCGCGGTCATGCAACACTGTACCTATATGAAATTTTGATAGTTTTTTTTCCCCACAAATAGAGCTTTCTCTTGGTGATATTTGATCACCTCTGCGGTTTTTATATTTTGCGCTATAAACAAAAAAAAGAGTGACAATTTTGAAAAAAAACACAATATTTTTTACTTTTTGCTATAATAAATATCCCGTTAAAAAAAAAAAAAAAAAAAACACATTTTTTTCTCAGTTTAGGCCGATATGTTTTCTTTTACATATTTTTGGTAAAAAAATCGCAATAAGTGTATATTGATTGGTTTGCGCAAACGTTATAGCGTCTATAAAATAGGGGATAAATGTATGGCATTTTTATTGTTTTTTTTGTTTTTTTTTACTGGTAATGGCGACCATCTGCGATTTTTATCGTGACTGCGATATTGCGGCGGATACTTCAGACACTTTTGACACTATTTTGGGACCATTCACATTTATACAGCGATCAGAGCTATAAAAATGCATGCAATGATTACTGTATAAATGTGACTAGCAGGGAAGGGGTTAACACTAGGGGCGATCAAGGGGTTAAATGTGTATCCTAGGGAGTGATTCTAACTGTAGGGGGAGGGGACTCACAAGGGGAGGAGACCGATCGGTGTTCCTCTGTACTGGGAACACACCATCGGTTTCCTCTTCTCTGACAGGATGTGGATCAGTGTGTTTATACACACAGATCCACGGTCCTGCTGTGTTCACGGGCAATCGCGGGTGCCCGGCGGACATCGCGGCCCCCGGGCACGCGCATCGGGTGCCTAGTGACGCAGCGGGAGCGCGCGCCCCCTAGAGGCTCAGAAAGTAAAAGACGTCATATGACGGAGGCCCAAAGGGTTCCTGCCGCTGTCATATCACTATGCGCGGTAGGGAAGTGGTTAATGACCAGGCCATTTTTTGTGATACGGCACTGCGTCGCTTTAACTGACAATTACGCGGTCATGCGACATGGTGAAGACGACTTGCTGTTTGATGGCACAGTGGCTGCATTTGATGTTTTTTTTTTTCACATTTTTTTCAGTTTGTTTGCGCCCCCCAACATTTTTTAGCACCAGCCGCCACTGATGCCTAGTCATATCTGAATGTCAGATTTTTACAAAGCATCATGGGATGTGTAGCTCTGCAACAGCTGGAGGGCCATAGTTTGGAGATCCCTGCTCTAGGGCCTCTGCTTTATTTTATTTTATTTTTATTTATTTTAGGTACTTTTATAGCGCCGTCAATTCACACAGCGCTTTACATATACGTTGTACATTCACATCAGTCCCTACCCTCAAGGAGCTTACAATCTAAGGTCCCTAACTCACATTCATACATACTAGGGACAATTTAGACAGGATCCAATTAACCTACCAGCATGTCTTTGGAGTGTGGGAGGAAACGGAGTACCCGGAGGAAACCCACGCAGGCACAGGGAGAACATGCAAACTCCAGGCAGGTAGTGTCTTGGTCGGGTTTCGAACCAGCGACTCTTTTTACTGCTAGGCCAAAGTGCTATCCACTACACCACTGTGCCGATATATATATATATATATTTTTTTTTTTTTTTTTTTTTTTTTTATTTATTTATTTATTTTTTTTTTCTTTATGGGTGGCATATATAATCTTTGGGGGTTCTAAGTGATTTTCTAGCAAAAAATATTATTGTTGTAAACAAAAGGTGCCAGAAAAGGCCTGGTTAGACAATTTTAGTCCTTGCAATGGATTGACTTGGGCTGTCTGTATTTTGATGTAGAACCATTCGATGACTGCCAAAAAAACACACAATTTTTATTGTAAAAAGGTACAAAAAAAAAATCGTAATCCCAACCAAAACCTAAAAAGATGATTGTAAAGGTAAAAGTTTTTTCACCTTAATGCATTCTATGCATTAAGTTGAAAAAACATCTGACAATACCGCCCCCCCCCCCCCCCAGCCCCCCCGTTTTACTTACCTGACCCCTCGAAAGTCCCGCGCTCGCCCCCGACATCCTCTTCGCCGCTCAGCCTGGCCGTTGATTGGTTACAGTGGATGGATTGAAAGCAGCGCAGCCATTGGCTCGCGCTGCTGTCAATCACATCCAATAACGCGCTGCGCCGGGGGGCGGGGCCGAGTGATACAGTGAGCGGCTATGGCCGCCAGCTGTATCACAGGAGCGCACCCGCAAGCACTCAACAGTCCTTGAGTCCTTGTGGGGGGGGGGCCGAGACAGCCGCTGAGGGACCCCAGAAGACCAGGTTCGGGACCACTCTGTGCAAAACGGGCTGCACAGTGGAGGTAAGTATAATATGTTTGTTATTTTAAAAAAAAAAAAAATTATCTTTAGTGATCCTTTAAGCCTCGTACACACGATTGGATTTTCCGACGGGAAATGTTCGATGACAGGCTGTTGGCGGAATATCCGACTGTGTGTACGCTCCATTGGACAATTGTTGTCGGATTTTCCGCGGACAAATGTTGGATGGCAGGTTTTAAAATTTTCCGTGGACAAATGTCTGTTGTCAGATTTTCCGAGCGTGTGTGCACAAGTCCGTCAGACAAAAGTCCAAAGTACAAACACGCATGCTCGGAAGCAAGGATGAGCCAGAAGCGGTCGGTCTTGTAGACTAGCGTTCGTAATGGAGAATTAACATTCGTGACGCTGCAAATTATGAAATCTCAAAATGCAGTGCACAATTCTCTTCTTTAATGGGATAATAATGAAGCTGCTTTGCTGGTGATACTGATGGAGTTTTTGCAAACTATTTTTCAAAGGCTTTTTTTTCTAGTGATATCAAGAATAATATTATTATGTTTTTTTGGTGGGGTTTTTTGGGCAAGTTACCACAGCACCATTATCTCGTAGTTTTTAAGATCAAAGATACAACTATGTTGGTGTCAATTTTACATTGTATTTTTTTTAAATGTAACTACCTACTTCCAAACTGTCATTTGAAGTAAAACACATTGCCAAGTATTATTCTCCACATTTTTTTTATTGTGCATTAAAAAAAGAAAACAAAAAAAATTAGACATGTTATCTGCCAATAGAACTTAACCAAAAAGTGCATTCCATGCATCCAAAAATATAGAAAATATAACAAATCAAATCATTATTCAACCAAAAAAATAATGTCAAAGCAATAACTCCAAGGCCAATAATAAATAACACGTTATCTCCTCCGATTCCGCTACATGGCTGGTTGACGAACGGCCATTCAGAAACAAACTGAAAAGCGCGAAATGAAAAGCGCGAATCAACACTCGCCAAACTTCTACTAACAGGAAATTAGCAGAAGGAGCCCAAAGGGTGGAGCTAAAGAGCTGAAAAACCACGTAGTACGTCACTACGTTCGTGATTGTTGGCCGACAATTCCTTGCCGTGTGTATGCAAGACAAGTTTGGGCCAATGCCCTTCGGACAAAAGTCCACGGTTTTGCTGGCAAACAATTTGATCGTGTATACAAGGCTTTAGGTTGGGTTCACACCTGTGCTGCCGCGTTTTGTGCGGCCACAAGAGCCTATTCATTTGAACTACGGCACTATTTTTGAAATCGCAGCCGGCATTAAAGAGGCATTGCACAGAATCATCCTTGATCAGGACCGTCGTTATTTTAGAGATCAAATTCCTGAGCTCATCCCAAAATGGACTAATCTCAGCGCATTCCCACCAGATGTGGATAAGGGAGCCTTGCTACCCGCAGCTCCGCCAACATCTATCCGAGACTGAGGGGTATGCGACGGCCAACATCTTCGGGACCCTGTAGCACCTCTTTCATAGTACTCAAAGTTCCATCAGGGCATATAAGAAGAGTGTAGTTCCACATCTGTTGGATGCAGCTAAAGGGCTCATACCTCCCAACATTTTGAGATGGGAATGAGGGACACCTACTAACAACTGTATGCAGGCATAGGACACACCCCCTGCCACACCCTCTTAAAGGAGAATTAACCAAAAAAAAGGTTAATTAAATCCACAAGGACTACTATTCCTTTATATTGACTTCTAAAATGTACAAATGCAGCAATTTAAAAATTGGATGAAAGGTTTAGCACTGGGAAAAACTTTTTGAGAGATAAAAAGTGCATTTTATATACAACTATATAGATCAGACCAAAATGAGGGACAAATGAGGCGGAAAGAGGGACAGAGGGACATTGCACCAAATCAGGGACAGTCTCTTCAAATCAGGGACAGTTGGGAGCTATGGCTAATTCCGGTCTATTGGAAAAAACCACAAGCACCTACCATAGAACATTGGGTGAAACAGGTCAACAAAATCATGGCAGATGAGAAATGGGTCTGTTCCGACAGTATAGAGTTTCAAATAGAGTTTCATGCGAACCATGGATTAATTTTAGTACAGCGAACAGGAGTCTGGCACGGGAAACTCAGTTCCCAGTGCGGTTCCGATTTCCACTGCGGGATTAATGGCACCCGCCCGCAGGTCCCACATTTCTCTGTGTGGGTGGTTACGGCTGCCGGTATTTGTGTGGGTCCCGCAACAGCACCACCCTCGCAGATGTGAACCTAGCCTTATGCCCCGTACACACGGTCGGACATTGATCGGACATTCCGACAACAAAATCCATGGATTTTTTCCGACGGATGTTGTCTCAAACTTGTCTTGCATACACACGGTCACACAAAGTTGTCGGAAAATCCGATCGTTCTGAACGCGGTGACGTAAAACACGTACGTCGGGACTATAAATGGGGCAGTAGCCAATAGCTTTCATCTCTTAATTTATTCTGAGCATGCGTGGCACTTTGTGCGTCGGATTTGTGTACACACGATCGGAATTTCCGACAACGGATTTTGTTGTCGGAAAATTTTATAGAAGGCTCTCAAACTTTGTGTGTTGGAAATTCCTATGGAAAATGTGTGATGGAGCCCACACACGATCGAAATTTCCGACAACAAGGTCCTATCACACATTTTCCATCAGAAAATCCTATCGTGTGTACAGGGCATTACAGAAGCAAAAACTGGCACAAATCTTAGGAATAAAAAAATTGCGTGTGCCAACTCATGCTCCCTGAAGCTACACGAATACCGCAAATGTTTTTGCTATGGTGCAAATTTGTGTTATACTGTACATTAAATGCTAAATAACAACGTCAGATGATGACGAAACGCGTCTGGGAAGGTACGCACTGACGTCACCACGCTTCCGGAGTAGAGGACGGGCTCTGTTTGTTTGTATGCCGGCCGGCTTTTTGTACACGCGATTTTACTAACTTAACTGTAAGTTACTACTTGTTTTAAAATAAATACTAGAAAGATTTTACACTATGGTGAGTTCTTCTTCCTTCTGGGTCACCCGTGGCTTTCGTGATGGTGATATGTGGCAGTGCAATTGAATCTGGAGTTTTACCCCCCATATGAACATCGGGAGTGCCAGCAAGCTGAAAGGCCTTGGCTGGGCTAAAGCCACTTGCCCTTTTACGCTTGCCATCTGGTAAGCAGGTTTTAACTACTAGGGTGGATTGTCACTACTGCTTCAAAATACACGGTGGCGGTGCTGTTTATTCTGGAAGGATTTCAATATCTCTCTGATGTCATTTGCATAGACTGTTTAGTTTGAGCGCAGCTTCCCTTTTTCTTGAACTATCTAATTTGGTGTGATCACACTATATGCTGCTGCTAGTTATATATACATTTGTTGGTCAAGCGCGGTTCTCTTTATTTAAATAAAAAAATGCACCTTGCTCAATCGGCCTTGCACAGTTTCTTGCTTGTCTCCCACAAAGAGGCCTATCGCCCAGATATAATTGATGTAGAAACTAGACTTTTGCCTGGTCCGCTAGTATAGCAGCGTCATTTATTACACTTTTTTTTTTTTTTTTACCTATTATTATTATTATTTTCCTGGCCCAGAAATAAAAACAGCTGAGGTAGGATGCTTTAATGGCCTCTGTGCACCTGTAGTGGATCTCACAAATCAAAGCCTGGTTATTATTCAGTCAGACTGCATCGTGGTCTGGAAGGGCTGACAGGCCGAGCTGGGGGTGGTGGGGGGAGAAAAAAAATGGGATACATGTACGTATTCTAATAAAAACACAGAGAGGGAAAGCTTTAAATCTGCAGGGAGATATAAGTGGCAGAACAAAGCAAGACAAAGCTTTCGCCATCGTATCCCAGGCTTTTATCCGTCCGGCTCCAAGGCACGCCGGCCGCGAACGCTGTTTGGTTTGTGAACATGGACTACAAAGAGAGAGAGATATGTGACAAGATGTTTGCAGTTTCTCAGCCGCAAATGTCACGGTCGTGAGAGATTTGTCCCTGGAAGAGTTTGTCCTTGAGGATGTGACTGATATTTTACTCAACCTCTACCTTTCTTTCTTTTTTTTTTTTTTTTTTTTTTTTTGGAAAAGTGGAGCCCCTTTTTTACAGTTTCTGAAATAAAAACTGTATTGCTCCAAAAGTAACAATCAGACCCAAATTGTCATGCTCCAATGGTCTGAGCCTTATTCTTGACACAAATATCAGACGTGATTTTTATCATTCTTGTGGGAATACACACAAACCTTCAGATGTTTTTTTTTTTTTGGCGTACATTTTTTTTTTTTTTTTAATTAAATTTTTTTTTTTTAAATGCACTCTTTTTTTCCTCAAGAGATGGCCCCATAGAACCTTATAATAAGCTACTGTGCAGTTGCAGCCAATGCAGAATGGGGAGCAGGAGGCAAAGGGCACAATTGTAATCTAAGGCTCTGTCCACACGATAGGATTTTCCGACAACAAAATCCATGGAATTATTTCCGACGGATGTTGGCTCAAACTTGTCTTGCATACACACGGTCACACAAAGTTGGTCGGAAATTCCGAACGTCAAGAACGCGGTGACGTACAACACGTACGACGAGCCGAGAAAAATGAAATTCAATAGCCAGTGCTGCTCTTCTTCTTGATTTCGAGCATGCGTGGAACTTTGTGCGTTGGGAATTGTGTACACACGATCGGAATTTACGACAACGGATTTTGTTGTCAGAAAATTTGAAAATCAGATCTCAAATTTTGTGTGGCGGAAATTCCTATGGAAAATGTGTGATGGAGCCTACACACGGTCGGAATTTCCGACAACAAGGTCCTATCACACATTTTCCATCGGAAAAATTCTATCATGTGTATAAGTGTGAATCTTGGAGGCTAGGTAAGCACAGTGGGGGAGATTTACTAAAACTGGAGAATGCAAAATCTGGTGCAATTCTGCATAGAAACTAATCAGCTTCCAGTTTTTTTTTTTGTTAAAGCTTAAATAAACAAGCTTATGCCCCGTACACACGATAGGATTTTCAGACGGAAATGGGATCTTGTCGGAAATTCCGACCGTGTGTAGGCTCCATTGGACAATTTCCGACACACAAAATTTGAGATCTGGATCTCAAATTTTCCGACAACAAAATCCGTTGTCGTAAATTCTCATCATGTGTACACAATTCCGACGCACAAAGTTCCACGCATGCTCGGAATCAAGCATAAGAGCCGCACTGGCTATTGAACTTCATTTTTCTCGGCTCGTCATACGTGTTGTACGTCACCGCGTTCTTGACGTTCGGATTTTCCGACAAGATTTGTGTTACCGTGTGTATGCAAGACAAGTTTGAGCCAACATCCGTCGGAAAAAAAACATGGATTTTGGTGTCGGAAAAATCCTATCTTGTGTACAGGGCATTAGAAGATGATTGGCTACTGACCTGGAAATTTATAGATAGGCAACTCCTATCCTCAAATTCATTAGTGGTTCAAAATTAATAATAACTACTGCAGTAGGGAACAGACACAAAAGATACACTCCGCATCTTTCCAAATAACTGTTCTGCTTTATTAGCAGAATTTATTTATTATGATGCAATTGAATGTTTTTATACACATGATTACGTAGGTATCACATTAATATTACAATTGTATGTTTATGGTAATAAGGGGCGTAACATAGGCAGGCTAATTCTAATCAGGACTCGAAAGAATGCAAACATGTAATGAAAGCCTTCAATTGCGTGCCGTTGCACAGTGGGGGCCATAGGCGTGTGCAAGGGGTGTGCCAGGTGTGCCTGGGCACACCCTAATCCTGGAGTTGGCAACCCATCAGGTATGGGCAGGTGACAGGTAAGCTGCAATCCTTACTTTCCGAACTCCCAGAACTTGGACAGGATAGGCGGCTGGAGTGGAAATTAATGGACAGATCTGTATTTTCTTCTGCAGCAGCTGAAAGTAGGCTTCTCCTCCTCTTCCTCTCACCGATATTCAGCTGCCACGGGAGATAAATACAGGGGATTGGTACCAATGTATGCCACCCCTCTTGTCCCAGTTCCTTTTCTTTCTGCTGCCCAGGTCCCCCTATGTGCTCACCTGCTCCCCCCCCCCCCCCCATTGTTTTAGGATGATGAGTGGGGAAAAGGCCGGTCAATATGTCACAAAGGCATATGTGTTGGAGCTTTGAGGTGCACACCCTAATACAATAGGCTGCGCACACCTACAGTATGGTGAGGGCAGTGTGCAATACATACAAAATAGAATACAATTATATACAGAACTTACAAATTTCCTTTACAGCTACCATGCACAGCTGTACAAGTTTTGCACTTTCCAGTTTTAGTAAATCAATCACACTGGCTTTATTTGAAAGTGCATGCATCCCTTAATAATGGTTGACCAGTTCTTTTACAGCCCAACTACAGACTACATTTTTTTTATGATGCCACTGGAGTTTTTAAAACAAACTAACAAAAAAAAGCCATCTGTCCCTGCAATATTCACCTTTAATCTGGAGCTGACCCCATAGTACTTTCTTTTTTTCACAGGATGCCCTTATTCTTCCATGTTGATAGATGCCCAGCATCATTTAAACCAATTAGACAGGGTCCATTTGGTTGTTTTGCAAGCTGATCAGTAAGTGAGCTGGGAAATCTTTTGCTTGTTTGTGATGTGCGTTGCCCTTCCATGTATACTTTACTGCAAAGGCTAATTATAGGTTGGGGTGGTTGCCACTTGTTTGTACTGTAGTTGAATTGGGTGTGGGGACACAATGTATGCCTACAGCTGCCATTGTGCCCTTGCTGAGCATCACGTTCATCCA
The DNA here is from genome assembly GCF_042186555.1 of Aquarana catesbeiana. Taxonomy (NCBI): domain Eukaryota; kingdom Metazoa; phylum Chordata; class Amphibia; order Anura; family Ranidae; genus Aquarana; species Aquarana catesbeiana. The sequence goes on from NC_133336.1 coordinate 43,549,631, forward strand.
GGGCTGTCCCTAGACATTGTGCTGCCTGGGTCCAAGAATTAAATGCTGCCAGCCCCCCCTCAAAAAAATAAAAAATTACGCCCATCAAAATGCTCCCACATCCATTATTTTATATCATGATAATTCAAACAAAAATTAGATTTTAAACACTGCGCTCAGAATGCAGGAATCAGGAGTCCGTTGCGCTCAGAATACAGGGATCAGGAGTGCATTGCGCTCAGAATGCAGGGATCATGAGTGTGTTGCGCTCAGAACGCAGGGATCAGGAGTGCGTTGCGCTCAGAATGCAGGGATCAGGAGTGCATTGCACTCAGAACACAGGGATCAGGAGTGCGTTGCGCTCAGAACGCAGGGATCAGGAGTGCGTTGCGCTCAGAACGCAGGGATCAGGAGTGCGTTGCGCTCAGAACGCAGGGATCAGGAGCGCGTTGCGCTCAGAACGCAGGGATCAGGAGTGCGTTGCACTCAGAACACAGGGATCAGGAGTGCGTTGCACTCAGAATTTTAGGATCAGGAGTCAATTTGCCACCCTTCTCAAAGTGCCGCCTGTGCCCATTGGACCCAGGCGGCACTTTGTCAGTCACTCGCACTTTGTCAGTCAGCCAATCAGGGGAGAGGGGGGGGCGTGTCTGAATGGATACATTGAGCTCTGACTTTGCTTGGGTGCCCCCTGTAGCAAGCTGCTGGCTGAGGGGCACTCAAAGGAGGGAAGGGCTTAGGAGCAGCAAAGAGGGACTCGAGAAGAGGAGGTTTGGGGGCCACTCTGTGCAAAACAAACTGCACAGAACATGTTTGTTATTTAAAAAAAATGACTCTTTACAATCACTTTAATTGAACTAGCTGAAGTTAGAAGCTGATTGGCAATTATTCACAGCTGCACTAGATTCTGAGTGCACCCTTTTTGGTAAATTTTCCCCATTGTGTCACAGGACTGACAGGACTGGGCTAAAGACTTCTGAAAAAAGATAATTATAAAAAATTAAGCAAGGCATACTGCTGGAGAGAACCAGAGCTTCAAGGTGGATGGGTGACTGGGGGGGAGGGTATTGGACTTTTAGTTCTCATCCAATCATAAAAGTCAGGTGGTTAGGGCGGCCAAGCTTCCAAGGATCTACTCTATAATCTCGGCCCCTCTAACAACCTACCTTCAATGAGTGGACTAGCATCACGGCTTGACAATGACCTTGTCCAATTATGCAGCACAAGTAAGACATTGCAGACATCGTAATTTGGTCCAAATATCTTAAGCTATTTTCAGCTTGAAAGAGCAATAGACTCCCCTTTAATATTATGCAAGATTTCCTATCAGGCAAAGGTTAAAGATGTTGAATATGAGCACACATTGCATTGGTAACACCACACTTAATTCCCCTGACACTAATCTAAATGCTGGAGAAATTATTTTAATACATAGGTAACCTCTTCAAAGAGTGACAGACACCACCTTGCTACGTGCATCTCGTTCTTTAATCTTGCTAAGTACAGTAATCTCCAATCCTAACTCACAGACACTTGTGGCAGGATCTGTCTTAATTAGAAAAGGGAGAAATCTCCTTGGAATGTGAAGGGTTTAAAAAAAAATGCTACATGATGTTTTAAAAAGTGCATTGATAGTAGCCGAGACTTCCTTATAAATCACAATTAACTCTTGTGAATTCACACTGCACTCTGCAGAAATCACATATGACCAGGAAATTGATAAGAGAATGTAAAGCCACCATAGGCATGTCCATAGGAGGCCTACCAGCATGGTGTGCCTTTCATCCCCATCAATGTATGACGGAAATAGAGATTTTACACATTTTTACACATTTGAAAAACTCCTGTATAAAAATATCTGGGATGCATAACCATTTCGATGGGAACTGGGATGCATAACCATTTGGTCCAATAAACTTATCTTTATTGTGTATGATAGGGGTAGACCCGGGTACGTTTTCTTTCATAAGATGCAGCTCCTCCGGAGAGACGGAAGAAATTTCTGAATCAAGTTATAAAAAAACACACAGCAGAGGGCACCTAAGGCTTCCAGTCCAGGGATTGTGCAGCGCTACCGCTGACTGGGTAGGCATAGGAAACTCAGAGTTTCCAATGCCCATCTGGCTGGTGGTAGTGCTGCAAAATCCCTGGACTGGAAGCTTCTGCTACAGGGTTCCCTGGATGTCCTGATTTCTTATGCTGCGTACACACGAGTGGACTTTTCAGCATCAAAGGTTCGACGTTTTTTCCGATGGACTTTCGACGGAGTTACTACGGACTTTCGAATGACCAGACTTGCCCACACATGAACGGACTAAAGTTCATTCGAAAGTCCGTTAGTTTGTACATGATGACTTACAAAGGGACTAGAATAAGGAAGTTCATAGCCAGTAGCCAATAGCTGCCCTTGCGTCGTTTTTTGTCCGTCGGACTAGCATACAGACAAACGTATTTTTCGACCGGACTCAAGTCCGTCGGAAAGATTTGAAACATGTTCTAAATCTAAAATCCGTCTTATTTTTCGACAGCAAAGGTCCGATGAAGCCCACACACAATCGAATTGTCCGGCGGATTCGTTCCGTCTGACCTTTGCTGTCGAAAAGTCCGCTCATGTGTACACAGCATTATGCTCTATATGCCTCCACACACTTACTTCATGTGAGTTGCCAATTTGTTTTTATCATACAATAAATGTTTTAATGCTGAACTTAGATGTCGCCCAATGCTGTGTGTGCGGTCAGTGACTAGATTAGATTTAGAACATATTTAATGAATTTGGATGTTCCAACCCAAGCCAAATCTGAATTTTCATTGTTAGTTTTGGCATTTTGGTTTCCAAAAGGCTCAGGCTGCTTTTGTTTTGTATCTCTGCTTCTGTTGTTGCCTCCAATGTAGAAAAAGGCAATCAAGAGGTGCTGGGACTTTGCATGCTCAAATCAAATAGAGCTACCCTCCAGTAGGTACACAGCAGATAACCAGAAAAAAAAAACATGCCCCAACGGAAGGCGCACCAGACTAAATGATAAAAGAGGATTAATAAATGTATTGGTGTGCACTAAAAAACAGCCAACCTGCTTCGGGGGCTAGAAAACACCCCCTTTTTTTCAGGGTTTCGGTTAAAATTAGAGACTTCAGTGGAGTAAAAATAGAGCTTTCCTGTGTGAATTTATGTAGGGAAATGAATTACTAGACTAGGAAAGTTATTCCCCAGGCAGAGGCTGCTGGTTAGTAACCCTCCTGATTCACCAATTCATTTCCCTACATAGATTCACACAGGAAAGTTCTATTTTGAATCCATTTAAGTTACTTATAACTGAAGCCCCGATGAAGGGGGGTGTTTTCTGGCCCTCAAAACATGTTGACTGTTTTTTTAGTGTAAACCAATTAATTTATTTTGGTTTTTATCATTTGGCCTGGTGCTCCTTCCATTGGTGCATGTTTCTTCTGTTGTTGCTTGGGCACTCTTAGCTTTCCTCCCAGTTTCACCCAGTACAACTTCACAAGTAACGGCTCTGATGGACTGTACCAGTTGGCAGTTGGTGAGCGGCTGTCCAAACTCTCTGAGCAATGGACATTTTTGCTACAAATAATTGCAGTAGTAATGCTTGAAATTTTGATATAGGCTAATAGTATGAGGAATGGTAAGCAAAGTATATCTAAAATATATACTTTTTTAATTTGGATATGTAACACTACCCCCGAAGGAGCCGTCTTAATTTAACTGATCCTTTCCAACAACTAGTGCACCAGGCAATATTTCACTCACTCTGGTTCAATAACCAGTCTAGGGGTTGTCATTTTCGTTTTTTTTGCTGAGGAGCATGGGGTGGGAAATGGGATACTCCAGATTCCATGAATAGTTGCAGGGGACACTTCAGCTTGTTAAGTCTCTCTAAGCAGTCTCTATGCAGAAACAGGTACAATTGAGAATTGATTTGCCTTTCTAGAAGCTATTGCAATTAGAAATACCACTGGCTACTCCATTCATCACACAGTCGCAAGAACCCTGAGCTCAAGTCAGTACTCACAATGTCACAAGATCACTGTATGACTCCTTCCAGTATCCACCGGACACTGTTCAGTGAGGGAGAGGTTATTGCTCACAATGCCACAGGACAGCCAGACTCCTTCTAACTTCCACCGAGTACTCTTCAGTGAGCTATCCAAACCAGGACCTTACATGAGGGTTCAGCAGGATTAGGCTCCCCAGCTATGCCACAGCCTTGATGAATAATAGCTGGGATCAGGATAGCTGTTGCAGATGGGGGTAGCTACCCCCACCTAGACAGCTGGACTCTCTCCAACAGGGAGAAGACCCTACTACCTCTCCAGCCACTTACTGGGCACTCCTCCCTAGGGATTCGATAGAGCACACTAAATATTCAGGCAGCCAATTTGCCTTGCTCAGCCCTCTGTTCCAGAAACCTCTAAAAAGCAGAGGAGAGCAATCAAGCATACAGCCTGTGAGATCCAGAACAGCCAAAATCAATCAACAACTGCTCCACTAATTACAGAGGAGCCAAAAATAACTAAATCTGTCTAACATCCTAGCAACCTAACTAGGAGGTTGCTACAGATAATTTTTGGAATGGTCAAAACATATGTCATGTTGATTTATTTTTTTTTGTCTGGCTCATCAAAGAGACTTTCATTCACTTCCTGTTCTAGAATCACAAGCAGGAGTAATAGGAACTTCCGTCATAGTGAGGAGAAATCCCACCTTACACAGTTGTTCTTGGAACAGGTGTCCCATGGAAAGGTTTCCTTGTATTTCTATTCTAGTGACAGCTGGGACATTTTCTGCTGTAGCCAGGACAAATGAGGGGTTGAATGTCTCCAGTGGGGGAACAGAAAGTGCTGAAAACCTGGGAGATGGTCTAACCCTACCCTACTTTACAAAAGCTAAAAAAAAGGATTGAGGCTTTGGATAACTTTAAGAAATACCTTCTAGGATGCTGGCATACGCTTGCCGCCTTAAAGCAGGCCATTGGAGAAAATAGGTTTCCAACGTATAGACAGCACATTCATTAGGCACTCTACCACTCAAGATGCCCTGTCATTCATTGGTAGTCAGCACCTGTGGCAATAAAAAAAAAAAACAGCACCAATTGGCTTGATCCATCTTTCTTATCTGGAGGGTTGACGTAAGAAGTGTAAATGGTATTGTTGGGCTGTGATCTGTTCACACAACTAAGTGTGCAGCTGCAGAATCAGGATTTCCAACCGCCATGCAAAACCCTTCTTAGTGCGTTACGGACCGCCATATTGTTGGTTTTCTGCCACCAGACCAGTTATTTAGTAGCAACCAAGGATGCCACCTGCCATTCATTGGACAAAAAAGGGGTAGAGATGGAACTAAGAGAGTGCCAGGCTACAGTGATCTATAGTATAGGGAAGAATTCTCTAAAAGGGACCAAAACAGCCCATGGTCCTCATCTCAGCAAATTGTCCTCTGCTGGAATTTTTTTCTTTCCTTTTCTGAAATTTAGATAAGACACCTGTACGAATAAATAAAGGCTCTTTCTGAGCATTTTACAAGGCTTGGCTGGGGTTAAAATCCTGGCGTTCCTCTGCATTTTCAGAGGATTTAATATAATTCTGCCAGAATGACAAGTGTCATTTAAATGTAGATGATGCACTTTTAATAAATGTAATCCAGGTCTGATTACCGCGGAAGAAAGCTTTTTTTTTTTTTTTAATCTTACCAGGCCAAGAATATTGCAATAACCGCTCCATCTGATTTCAAAAGTAAGATTTGCAAAAGGTCAAGATATCTATTGGACACACATACGCAGCTACATTGAAATTTTTCTCGCCAAGGGAATAAAAAGATTCTATCATTAAAAATGAAAGCGCAAGGACATCTCGTAGGACCGTAGCTATTTTTTTTTCTTCCTAAAAAGAAAGGGAGACATTTTACTATCGACTCCCAATCAGAAGATTTTTTAGCAATATCTCTAATCTGTCTCTGTCTACCCACCCGCCACCCCCCCCCCCCTTTTCACAACCCTCTTCCGCTGCCTCCTACTCGCCCTCCCCTCTCTTTCCCTTTCACATCAAGGCCTTTTTATCTCCCAATTTTGCATCTAAAGACTAGGTGAATGCCATTAGCTCAATTCAGGCTCAAGTGTAGTCAGATGTTCCCCTGATTTTTTGAAAAGCACTAAGGTCACATTAAAATGTAAAAGAGCCTTTCTGCTCTGGAGAGGAGGGCATATTATGTGGCCATAGTGTAAAGAAGTAATGTTAGTGGCCACAGACCTAAGGAAAAACAAAAGACACATTGGGGTTCGAGTCTTTTGTGTTTAGGTTCCTCTCCGGTTTCTATTCATTGCAGCCTCGGGCGCTGAAGATAGTGGCGGTGTAGTCTCTGAAAACGGCTTAAAAAACAAGTTTGGCTGGCTCTATACCTGCTTGTGATAACAACCCCTTTTTTCAGGATCTGGTTAACTCTTTATTGGAAGCCACACATTTTATCCCTGTAAGTTGAGCCTTGTAGACCTAATGAATAGTTTGCAGCATGCAGTCCACATAAACTATTGCCATGGAAATTCAATCCGCAAAGGTCTTATGGGTACCCCCATCAACTGTCAGTTTGCTGCAGCTGAAAGACATATGTAGCACCCTCCTAGGTAGGTGCTAGGATAGTTAGATGGATGTTAGTGTTGTTTTTCACAGGTAAATTTAGTCGCCACACTGTAGTCAGTGTGGCTGTGATTTATTTATTTTTTTGGTTGAGGTAAAAGCATAGTTTGGTTTACTGTACTCAGTGAGCTGTAATCGTTTAGTCAGGTCTGATCTGTGTGCTCTGCTGCTGCTGGTCTGCTGGATGGCTCCCTCTGTATCAAGGCAACTTGAGAAGCTTCAGGATGATAGGTGTGGAGCTATGCTGATTGCAGCATGAATATTGATACTGCCCCAGCCTATCCCAGAGAGGCGGGCTCTAAAGGCAGCCTGGGAGACCATGTTTATTCTTCGAGCACACGGAGCTCTGGGTCTTGTCCCAAAGTGGAGGAGCCCAGCCTGGCGGGGGCACGCTGCCCTCTCAGGCACAGGCTACCATGTGGGCAACATGAGGGGAGAATACAGAGGCCCGGGTGCTTAGGAGAAGCTGACTGAGGGGAGCTGTCTGCCATAGATCTGTCTGATATCACTGGAGGGCATCTCTTGGAAAATTTGGAAAGAGGCATCCATCTATCCTTGGGCCTTGTGAGTGCAGACATTGCTGAATCTTGTGGACCTTGTGCTCAAGCTACCCCTCTGGTGCCTAGTTATAGTCAGCTGTGGGTCTGTTAAAGGGGACACCGGCTGGTGTCCTGATGGGCTCTGTCCAGACACTTTGCTATTTAAAGGGACTTTGCTCAGCTGGCTCTACTACTACTACTACTTAAAGTTCCACCCAAAAAAAAAAAATACATGAAAAATTCTAAAAAAAAACAAAAAAAAAAAAACATTTGGATATATATTTTTTTTAACTTACCTCTAAATGCCTGTTGCTAGGTGGTCCCTCGTAGTCTGCCTCTTCCAGTGCCTGGGCTGGTGACATCACTTCCCCCTCGGCACAGGAAGGGCTCCACTCTGCTCCCTCCCTCCTGTCAATCATCTGGGACCCATTACAGGTCCCAGGTGACTGAGCGGCCAATCACGGCACGCGGCGCCGCTCGCGCATGCGCAGTGGGTGCCAGGCTGTGAAGCCACAGCCCGGCGCCCACAGTTGCAATGCCGGCGCCGCTGAACGGAGGGGGAGACAAGCGGGGCTTCAATCCCCCGCATCGCTGGACCCTGGGACAGGTAAGGGTCCAATTAAAAGTCAGCAGCTGCAGTATTTGTAGCTGCTGACTTTTAATTTTTTTTTTTTGACTGGTGGAACTCCTCTTTAAGCTAAAAGGAAGATTAGGTCCTCAGTGTACATAGTTCTTATTCTTGGAGTATCCAAGCTTTCCAAAAAATAAAAACAACATCCCCTTGACTGGTCTTTGGAGAAAGGGTGAATGGGCCTGTTGTGTGCCTGGCTGAGGGGCTGAAGCTAGGAATACCTGGATAGTAATTTCTGCGGCTCCTATGGGAGTAGCGCTACACATAGAAATCTGACAAGAAATTAAATAGTTTAGGTAGAAGGTGTGACAAATCTGCATTGCCAGGCTCAAAAATGTTGGCCCTCTTGACCATTTTTTTATATCGTCATCTGTTTTTTTAATAATCTGACACCAACAGCACAATCTGTTGTCAGTGGAGTTTGGCTCTTCTTGATGGATTAAACAGCAAAGGTTTGTGCCAAGATCAACCAATGTAGAGCTCTATTGTGTGATTCTTCCAGGTGGCAGATTGCACTTTAGGCACATCAGGGCTGATGCGAGCTAGGAGGAATGTTTCTTGTTGCCCATAGCCATACCTCATAACTTTCAGAGTGAGTAATGGAATACAACATCTTAAAATGGTTCTAAAAGCAGAAGGTTTTTTTTCTTAATCTTAATGCATTCTTCTGTGCAGCAGCCCCCCTCAGCCCTCCTAATACTTATCTGAGCCCCATCTCAATCCAGTGATGTTGCATGAGAGCCTCGGCTGTCAGGGACTCTCCCTCCTCATTGGCTGAGACACAGCAGCCAATGTCTCCCGCTGCTGTCAATCAAAGTCAGTGAGCTAATGCGGAGAGCATAGGTGTGCGCAGCCTATTGCATTAGGGTGTGCACCTCAAAGCTCCAACACATATTTACTGGCCTCTTCCCCGCTCTCCATCCTGAAACAATGGGAGGAAGGGGGAGCAAGGGAGCACACGGGAGACCCAGGCAACAGAATTAAGAGGATCAGGGAAATGAGGGGTGGCGGGGGTGGCATATTTTAGTACCAATCCTCTATATTTTCCTCCTGTGGCAGATGAATTTTGACAAAAGGGAGAGGAGAAGCCTACTTTCAGCTGCTGCAGGAGGAAAATACAGATCGGTTCCACTGAATTCCACCCACGCCACTTCTCCTGTCCAGGTTCTGAGGGTCGGCAAGGAAGGGTTGTGGTTTACCTGTCACCTGCCCACCATTGACAGGTTGCCAACCCCAGGATTAGGGTGTGCCCAGGCACACCTGGCACACCCCTTGCGCACGCCTATGGCGGAGAGTAATGGGGTGGGGCCAAGCTGCGGCTCTGTATCTGAATAGACACAGAGAGACACGGCTCGGCTGTTTGCTGTGGGGGCATTCGGCAGGAGGGATGGGCCAGGAGGGCCAGCGAGGGACCCGAGAAGAGGAGGATTGCAGCTGTTCTGTGCAAAACCACTACACAGAGCAGGTAAGTATAACATGTTGGGTATTTTCAAAAACAAAACAAAAACAAGACTTTAATATCACTTTAAATTTGCAGGCAAAGGACATGCCCCTGTCACGTTCCCCACTTCCGTGCACCACACACAACTTACCTAAAAAATAAAAAAAATTATATTATACCCACAAATGTTTTTTATCGCCACTCTTTTTTCTTTATGCAGACTACTCACGATAATAAATAAAAAAATATATTTTGATCAGCATTTTGATCTGTCTGCTGATCGCCTGCTGATCAGAGAGATTGTGAATGGGAGGGTCTGGTTCATAATAATCACCTGGTGCACTCTTAGCCTTCTAATGAGAAAAGCTGCAGTGTCAGCATCCATTTGAAAGTATGTAACCCTTGGAGAGTATCTCACCCAAAAAAAAATTTGACTGCAGGGGATACCAAAAATTTGACTTGTATCTTAGAGCAGACTCAGAAAATCAGTGAGCCAATCATATGAGCAGGAAATTACATTTCTGCTGTTGATCTGTACACCAACGATGTACAGAACACCTCCAGATTTTCATATTGCATTAAATGTTACTGAAAATCACAGCGGTTGCAGAATGAAAAGGAAAGGAAACATTATATAACATTATATTACAATGTGGCTTGTCTATCAATTGTATATGTTATAATAAATTTCTTATTTGCTACATTTTTTTGCACAAAAGTGGAATTACCCTTAAAGTGATACTAAACACACACTGTTTAATTCACATTATCCTTTCTCTTTCTGTATGATGATGGCACTCTAATTATTTTAATTAAAAAAAAAATACAAGTAACTTCTTTCCTAATCGATATACAACTGTCACATGACCCAGGTCTTTCTCAGCCTGTCTGCACGGAAAGAGTGGCAGGAGGGGCTTCTAGTCCCCTGATACTTGTTACATGCTCATAAAAAAAGACTACAGAGTAAAAATAAATAATGAATATCAATTAACTGTTTTAAATTGTCATACAAATATATATTTGAAATCAAATCTTTATTAGTTTTTTTTTCAGTAATAACATTGTGCTGGCCGGTTTCTGCCAGCCACAGGCTGTGTCATGCCCCTCCAGTCTGTGTCTTAGAATAACAGGGAGGTGAAGCCTCCATCAATCAAGATGCAATAGCCCACCCCCATTGTGTTAAGCTGGTTAGTGGGCATGGAGGAGGAGCTTGGGAGTGGGCTGTCATTTACCACTGTGTATACGCTCACATGTGTGACTCTATAGCAGCCTTTTTCAACCAGGATGCCCAGGCACCCTGGGGTGCTTTGAGAAGAATAAATCACCTCCAACATTGGGTGTCCTATGTGTGGATGTTGCTTCACTTTGTAAAACTATTAGAATCGTTTTTACATTTTAGAATGGGGTGCCTCGTTATTGTCCATAATTTTTAAAGGGTGCCTTGACTGAAAAAAGGTTGAGGAACACTGCTCTATAGTCACAAGGGCTGCTCAGATGTGAGAGGGAGGAAATGCTCAGGGTAAAAAATACACTGGAAACTGAGCATGTAAACTAGCTGCCAATGGTTGCTCTGCAAAATGACCAACTTCAGTGGGGACATGGACAGGAGGGGGGATAGAGAGCAGCAGGATCAGCCAGGTTTTTCGCAAAATACAGAAAATGAATCCCATAGTGACTGAGTATGGTCAGCATGTAATACAAAATTTTTTTGATAGTTTTTAATGATGTGAGTATAAAGACACTTTAAGAATACTATTTGCCGGGCTGTCTTTGACTTTACTAGCCTGGAACAAAGACAGTACAAAGACAGGACTCCTAATCTGCATACATGTTCCAAGTCAGGTCCTCAAAAGGTATTGAAACCCTTGGACCAGCATGACAACCGGTCAACCAGCACTTTCAAAAGCAAAGGTTGGCTATGACAGTGTTCCAATTTTCTCCAGACGAGTTCCCTTTAAAAGACAAGACTGCTTTGAACTGAAGGCCAGGGTAGAGTGTGAGAACATCTGAGCATTTGTCACCTCCAGTAACCTCTCCCATGTGGACCTGGGTGTGTGCTTCTACAGAAAATGAACTCACCATGCAGGAATAACACCTCCAGGTGAATGAGCGAAGCTCGTCGTTTTCCATATTGAGAAACATACAACTAACACCTATAATTTATTTATTAAGAAGTCTGAGCAGAAGTTGTGAATTTCAGGTAGGCCCTATGGGGGTTGACAGCCTGAGACTAGTTTAGAAAAATGATAAGAAAAACATTCGTACTCATGTTATATCAGTAATAATTTATGAAGAGAACCGGTATCGCTCCAATTACACATTCATCCCTGCTGTGTGCCAGGCTCACGTGTTTGGTACATTTAATAGACCAACGAGTGAAAAGTAACTGATGATTATATGAAAGGCAATCTACATACTTTTGAAAGTTTTTTTTTTATTTTAGATGCATATGGTAATGTGATCAGGGTAAAGGAGAACAAGCTTTTTAACCACTTGCTGCCAAATCACATACCTGATACGTCATTTGACTTTAGGTGGTTGTACCAGGGATGATGCCTGCAGCTGCAGGCATCTCCCCAGTACCATTTTTAGAGCCGACGGTCGGCTCTCTTGTACTAGCAACCGAAGTGGCTAAGTAGCCACTCGATTGCTATTCCAAGCAGCGGGAGGGGACGTCCCCCCCTTTATTGCCTTTTCGCGGGTCTCTCAGGCACTCCTGTCCCACCTTGGAGACCCGAGCTACTAGCCAGCAGACGTGCCCGGGTGGGCCGGAGACACATTCAAAGCCGGAATCGGCTGACAATAACATGGCATCACTTCCGGTTTACCTGGCTGTCAACGGTGCCATTTATTGAAAATCAAAAGTATTTAAAAACACTGATCTTGGTGTTTTGAATGCTTTCAAGGGCAAAGGTGTAATTTGGAGTCTTATTGACCCCAGATCTCTCCATAAAGAGTACCTGTCACGTGCCTATTGCTGTCACAGGGATGTTTACATTCCTTGTGACAGCAACAAAAGTGATCCAAAAACAATTTTAAAAATGAAAGCAACATTGTTCACGCGCCATCACGCCGGGGGACCCTGTATGGATGCTGGCTGCCAGAGACCAGGCGTCAGCATACAATGACCAGCAGTCAGCTGATTCTGATCGCCAATTAGGTGGTCAGACAATGCATCAACATGGTAAGGTATTTAAATCTCCACTGCATGCAGTTATTAATTGCTGCATGAAACTGGGAACATGATGGACAAATGGCGATGCCTAACAATACAGATACGACGTGGGGTAACATATATTACTCCCTCACTCGTTTTTTGAACAGGCAGTACTCCTTGAGCTACCTATTCTTCCTTTGTTAGATACTGGATTCCCATATATTTTAGATTAAACCTATATACTCTTTCAATATCATTGCCTACTCATTGAAAATGAGATTTACTTCCCCCACAAGTATCCTTAAAGTTGTAATCTATTACAGATATTTCTGACTGACTTAGGGTCTTCCTTGAGCTATAGCACTTCTGGGGTCCTTGTGTCTGCAGCCGTATATTCATTTGGTGCCCCTGCAAGTCTTGTCAACAAGAGGTTCATACCGCATTGCCCTATCCAGCAGGATCTATGTTCTGTGCCACCTAGACGGCTGTCTGGGTGGACGTGTGTCGTACGCCCCGGGCTGCTAGGCCAGAGATTGGGCCTATCTTGGGGGCATTTGGCTGCAAGGCTGTGTGAGGGCCTATCCAGAAGTAAGAGAGCAGCGCAGGGTTGGGATTGCGGCTTTCAGTCCAACCAGAAGTGATGATTCTGCTGGCTGGAGAACCTGTCAGTGGTCGGAGGTAGAAGGGAAGTTGTCACCACGAAGGGACCAATCGCCTTTACCAGGGACCACAGTGAGTAACTGAAGCAAGTACCGGAACCAAATTCTCACCGAAAGGGCACGGTGGAGAATCGAGAAACTTCAGGCGGTGATCAAGTCAGGGACCCAACCAGCGGAGAAGAGGCTTGCAGAGCAGCCTTGTGTGTCAAGTCAGGGACCGAGTCGGTTAGCAGGGGTGAAGCTTGGGAAGTATCTGGAGTTCCAAGCTAGGGACCCAGCAGAGAAGCGGGGGTGACGCTTGAGGAGATACCACCGCCAACCTTGGAGGAGCTCAAGGAATTCATAGTCAGTGAATAATACAAATGAAAAACTACTGACACTGTTCACTGCCTTTCTGACACCAACCTCTGCCCTACTGACACCATCCACACACCTTCCTCTGCCCTACTGACACTGTCCACACTGCTCTACTATCACCACCTTTTCCCTACTGACACCATCTACTGCCCCACTGACACTGTCTACATACCATCGACTGCCCTACTGACACCAGCCACACACCATCCTCTACGCTACTGACACTGTCCACACTGCTCTACTGACACCATCTTTTGCCCTACTGACACCATCCACTGCCCTACTGACACTGTCCACTTTTCTACTGACTGACACTGTCTACTTTTAAGGTTGGCTAAGCTTATATTTTTTCAGTAAAATTTGTTTTATTACATTTTTCAAAGTTTTCCTTACTATTGAGTTAGGCCTTGCTAGTAAATTTCTTTTAAAAAAAAACAAAAAAAAAAGGAACGGCAAACCCCAGTGATCTTTGATCTGTTTCATGTTGTTCAGGTAGAGCTCCACCTCTCAAAGTTTGCCTACACCTGATCTACACTGAACGCTATTATCTTTCAGGTCCTCTGCTGAGCGGTTGCCACACTGCATTTTGATCACAGGGAGTTGCTCACTTGGCACTGTTGTCATTCACAGAACGCCTTATATTTTTCCAGTGAATACAAGGCATTTTTCAAATGAGCAGGGCATATATTTTGATGCCAACGCCTCTCCTCTCTACCTTACCCAATTTTATAGAATGCTTTGAATTCATTCCTGGGAAGAAAAAGTCAAACTGCCGCACACCAGCACAACCCGAGTGCCAAATCAGTAAACATGACATCAGCCCCGGGTCCATCCAGACCATGTCCCAATGCGTTTCACCCTATGACTAATCCCTGTTGGTGGGACAAAACACATTGGGGGTGGCCTGGATGGAGCCAGGCTGAAGCTGTGTTTACTGATTCAGCACTCGGGCTGTGCTGGTGTGTGGCGGTTTAACTTTTTCTTCCCAGGAATGAATTCAAAGTGTTCTATAAATTGGGCAAGGCAGAAAGGAGAGGCATTGGCATCACAATATCCACCTTGCTCAGCTAAGAGTGTCTGCACAGGGCTGGGATGGGCTCTTTTTCTGCCTGAACCCAACAGTGGGATCCCAGTCACCAAACTTTTTGGATGTTTGTCTCGAGTGGTTGCTTTGAATTCAATGACACAAATACAAAGCATTCTGTGAATGGTAGTAGTGCTGAGCAAGAGAGGTCATATGCACAGGGGAGGCTGCTTGGCACAGGACCCGAAAGTTTGTAACTATCACTGTAATAGGACTGTCTACTACAGTGATTATCAGCTTCCCCAATAGTTCCTTTAGGTCCAAGCTGGACCAATGTAAGTATGCAATTTAGATAATACCCGGAGTTCAGCTTAATATCATTGACCTTCTTACATAAAATAATTGATAAGGAATACTTTTATGATGTACAAAGCAAACAGCTTGATTCACAAAACAGGCAATGCGTTTTGGGGGCAAAATGTGCTCCTTCTTTATCACAGCTCAGTAATATTGCAGCCATTTTACTGGGCCATCTTTTTTTCTGCCCAGTCTGATTCCATTCCAATCTGTAAGTGTAGGTTTTCTCTGACATCTGCTTCCACAAGTACACTTAAACATTTGCAAAAGTTACTGAGCCCTGATGAAGTGAGAGTGTGTTATGCACATGAAAAGCTTTGGATGTCTTGTAAACCATTAAAACCATTTTTTGGACTCCTTTGGAAATTTTGTTTACCTCTACTTCTGTTGGTTCAAGCTGCTATGGAGAGGCTGTTGCCAAGTCAGAATCAGGTACATTCAATAGTTGCATTAAAAAATACATTTATTAATGTTTTAATGAACACATAGCTGCATTATCTGATGTTTTTATAGCTCCCTGGAATTCAGCTTTAACATAGATAATAGCAACCTAGACAACCTCAGTTATGAAGGACACGTGACTTGCACTTGATCATGGACTGATTTGGTTAGGTCTCTCATGAATTATAAAACATTCTCTGAATGTGCAGTGGCTGAGCAGTGTTGTAGTTTTTACTACGTTCTTTGAACAGCCCCTGATGTCCTCTTTATGAGAGAGCCGCCCTTGACTGTCCTGGGGACCTGCGAGCAAAGCAGAACAGCACCACACAGCAGACAGACAATATGTAATCAGACTTCTTGGAAATATTCAATCACCCGTAACGTTTGACTTTTGTTTGTTTCTAGAGGGAAATTAATGCTTATTTTTTTTTTCTGATTACCTCTTATCTCTTTAATTAAAGATCGCAACACGATCACTTGCAGTGAAAGAGGAGAAAATGAATATTTGTTTAGTTTATAGAACACAAATGTTTAATTCACATTCAGCCGTAATAGATATTATTTCTCAATTGACTGACCAAACTCTCAGCGCCAACATACCGGTGATTTATACGTCTCATTGTGGTTTTTAACCCTGTGAGCAATTTAAGAACTCAATAGGACTGAGATGTACGTCTGCATTAAAAAAGGATAAAAATTATAATTAAATTCCTGCAAAAAAAATAATGTAATGTATAAAGAATTTTAACAATTACATTGGAATCTCATCATTAGCATGGGCTCCAGCCTCAATAAAAATGTCACCATAACAAGTTATGATCCCATGTGTGCATTCCAGATACACTGTATGACCCAATGTTTGTAGACACCTGACCATCACACCTATATAACTTGTTGAACATCCTATTCCAAAACTATGGTCATTAGTATGGAGTTGGCCTCTTCGTTGCAGCTAAAACAGCCCCCACTCTCCTGGGAAGGCTTTCCAAAAGATTTTGAAGTGTCCCATCCAAAGTCTTTGATCAACTACAGACAGGGCTTATGTCATTCTTCTTTTCCCCCAGGCCACCTGTTTTGTGCAGTCCCCCTCTTAAACCAACTGATTGAGGCTGAAGGAGACCTACTATATGGCCAAACATTTTAGACATCTGATCATCACACCTATAAGAGCTTGTTGACCATGCCATTCCAAATCCATGGTCATTAGTGTGGAGGTAGCCCCTTCTTTGCTGCAATAGCAACCTCCACTCTCCTGGGAAGGCTTTCCAAAAGATTTTGCAGTCTCTATTATATTTGTACCCATTCAGTCAAAAAAGCATTTATAAGAAGAGTTCCTAATGATGAGTGAGAAGACCTGGCTCACAATCACCATTCCAATTCATCCCAAAGGTGTTCAGTAGGGTTGAGGTGAGAACAATGTGCAGACCACTCAAGTTCCTTCGCACAAAACTCATGAAACCATGTCTTTATGGATCTGGCTTGATGCACCTGATTTCAAAATTTTAGGGGGGTGTCATATCGAGTAAGGCTATGAGCTAAAGTAGTACCCATTGAATGGATAGGAGAAAAAGAATGGGTTAACTTATTTTTGTTTTGCAAAAACAAAGAGGGGTTCACTTACTAAGATAGTAGAGGCTGTTCACTTAGCAAACTAAATGTTCACTTTCCATAGTAAATGTTAGCCAATATGGTAAACCTGTGCTTACACTGAATGCCCAGTCTTGCACAATGGAAACTTAAAAACAGGATTCTCAATTGAAGGGAATACTGCGTTACGTTGTTTACTAAGTTCAGTGAACATTCACATAAGTTTAAAAAGAGAGAAAAGGCATTCTTTGGCCTACCGCTGATTGGTGGATACCACTGGGAGGAGATTGTTGCATGCAGCAGACATCTAATGACCGATCAGGAGTTTGAAATTTGTGATAATGGCAACTGTTTAGTCCCATTAAGTGTATTGAAGTGGGTTCAATGACAGTTATCTGCTGAGGGATATGCTCTACTAGACTCTAATGATGCTGAGTGCTCCATGTGGCCAATGCCCCATGAACAGGGAATGGACAGGAGTCAGGGCCTGTTATGGACAGGGAGGGGAAATGCACTGCATGCAGTTTCTCTTCAATGTCCAGAACTTACAGAATCTTGATATTTTCATAGATAGGCTTTAATTTCAGCTAACATTGTTCCCAACTCCTACTGGATTTTCAATAGGAATATGTGGAGAATGTCATCCCTGGAAAAGAAACTGGAAGTTCATCTCACAACCATGCCCTGGTGTCTTCCAGGAGAGGAAGTGATGGGAAATCTCCCCAATTGAATACCTAACAGATCTTCTGACCCCTCATTACACTATTCAAAGCTAAAAAAAGTTATAACTTGAGTCCCATCTTCATTTCAATCTGAAACCATTTATTTTTTCTTTTTAGTAAAGCAGATAAACAACACAGACAAACATCTTTTCTCTTGACACACGGTACATATTATTGCTTTTTGTATTTAGGTTGGAATCTGCTTTGGGTACCTTTTCAGGAATAAAAGCAACATAAAAGACTTCTTTTTTATATATGTTTATAATATTCTGTTATGTAACAAAGCATTTAGGTTAAAACAGCAACATTAGGCAAATAAGATTTTTGCCCAAGCAATTTAGACCTTGTTTTTGTGCTTTTTTTGTATTACAGATTTTCCTTCAATTTGTCATTTTTTTCACTTGCAAAGAAATGTTCATTGTTATGGTGACATTCCCAAATATATCATTCTGCAATTGAAAGCCACCAAGAGCAAAAATTATATTCTTGGGTAAGGTTACCAAAAAAATGGCTTCATGATGCGAAGTCATAAACACATTTTGCAACCTTCCCAAGGAATGCAATAACAGCATTATAGAGTCAAACTATATACAACAAAATGCCAGGACTGCCTTAGAGTGAACCCTAAATAAATGATATTTAGTGTGCTAAAGGACTATGTATCAGTATCGATAATACCTGCAGCATCTACGGTTCACTGTGTATTGGCCATTAGACCGCATTCCTGACCCGCAATGTGTTTTCACTTAGGTGTCGTTGGTGACATTGACAACCACCAGTTTCTGGTCTCTTAAAGGGTAATGATATCCTGAAACAAGTTTTTAGTGTGAAATATGTCACTCTTTAGCCTGACTTTTGTTCCTGAGACTGAGGTGGAAAGATCCAGCATTGCTGTTATGATAAATACTTCCTTCTCCACCACCGGCAATGTCAGATCACCTGTATGGGGGGAGGAAGGGGTGCTGGCCTCTTTAGCGTCTCTTTCAGCTCAGGTTGTTTTGCCAGTGGATGAAGACTTTTTCCTGTGGTCTAATGAGGGAGTTTTTTCAACACAACCAATAATATCTACCTGCATGAACATGTCTTCACTCAGGTCAGGAGTTCAGTGTTGTCCAAGCAAGCCCACAGCATTGTGGGTACTGCAAGCGAAGCATGACATTTTTTTCTTGTTTCTCATTTTTTTTTTTACTCATATCAATAACCATATCTAGGAAAAACAGGCTTAGCTCTTGCAAGAAGATATATCAATAGTCAGCCTTGGTCAGTTTGTTTAACTCCTTGTTATGTATGTACTGTATATATACTGTATAAATAAATAAATATATATATATATATATATATATATATATATATATGCTTTGCAACAGCATTGTGGTGAATAAACTGTATGCAAAGGTAATGGAAAAAAAATCGGCATCAGGGACAGTACTTACCATTAATAAAAAAGTGTCCCATGTGCTGGTGGCTGCTGTGTTAGGTTGGAATGATATGTCCTCTGCCCCTGGATACCCCCACAGCTGTGATCTTCCCCTGCTAACATGAGCAGCTTTAGCCAGTGGCGTCACTAGGGTTGGTGTCACCTGGTGCGGTAAAACATGGTGTCACCCCCCATCCCCCCCGGCACTAATAAGGCTAGTGCATCGGTGTGGCTCTCCCCCTTTAACCTGCCACAATGGATGGAGCTGGGATGGGATTGGGGGGATGGATGGAGCCAGGAGGGGATCGGGGTGGTGGATGGAGCCGGGATGGGATTGGGGGGATGGATGGAGCCAGGAGGGGATCGGGGTGGTGGATGGAGGCGGGATGGGATTGGGGGGATGGATGGAGCCGGGATGGGATCGGGGAGGTGGATGGAGGCGGGATGGAATCAGTGGGATGGATGGAGCTGAGATGGGATCTTTGATTTGTGGGGGGTTAGAGGATATGCACTAGGGGGTAATTTGGGAGGGAGAGGAAAGTGCTGGGGGGTCAAACTTCAAATCCGCCCCTCCTTCTACTTCTAGATCTTAGAGTAGATACTTCTACTTCAAGTCCTTTGTAACCCAAAACAAAGCACCCCCTAGCACATATCCTCTAACCCCCCCCTCTAAAATCACTCCTGGCAGCATAGATGTTACCTGCCAATGACCCCCCTCTCCCCCCCAATCACCATGTCCCCCTCCTCTACAATTGTTCTGTTATTACATACCTCAACCCAGGGCAGGTGCTGTAGCGCAGTGCCCCTCTTCCTCCTTCACGGCTCTTCCTCCCGGCCTGTGTAACATCAGAGTCGAGGAGGAGGCGACTATAGTCCAGTCTGCAGTGAGTGCAGCTGGTGGGTAGAGAGATATGATTGCGGTGTGTGGGATGGTCAGACCCCGGGCACCCTAGTCTGTCTCTGCCTCACTTCCTCCTCCCCACTTCTGAGGAGATCCCAGAAGGGAAGGAGGGAGCCGTGGCACCAGTGCCAGTCTGAGCCTGGTGTCGCCCTCTTACGAGTGTCACCCAGGTGTGGTCAGCACCCCCAGCACCCCCATAGCGATACCACTGGCTGCAGCTGTGACGGCCTGAGCGGCACTTTCTTTCATCTCTCAGCTGGATTGGTAGGTTCTTAGCATGATGGGCTGTATACCATATCTGTGATGCTGGGCTGTATACCCTTTCTGTAATGCGGGGCTGTATACCCTATCTGTGTTGCTGGGCTGTATGCTCCTGACACTATGGGTGGAATACAGGGAACAGAGTGGGTGGATTCTATAAGGGGTGGGGCTTATGAGAAGTGGGAGGGGTCAAAAAGGAAGGGCGGGGTCTGGCGCCACCCATCCTAAAACTTCACAAGCCGCCACTGTGGGCACGCTCACGAGTCCTGCTGCTGCGTCCATTGACACAGACAGCAGGACTCAGCCCTGCCCCCAGCTCCCATGTCACTGGATTTGATTGGCAGCAGTGGGAGCCAAAGGCTCCTGCTGCTATCAATCCAATGAGGACCCGAGGCAGCAGCTGGAGCTGCTGGGCTCGTGCTCGTCGATGGAACGATCGGGTTCAGGTAAGAAAAAGGGAGGGCCTGGGGGCAGCTGAAACACAGAATGTTAACTGATATGTTAAGCTGCTAGTATCTGGAAAACGTTGTTACCATGAACTGAGACTTTGTATTACCATAGGAATAGACTGCTCTGTGAAAGCTGTGATCAGTAAAAGATGTTTTGCTGCAAGAGCCTCTGCATGATATTCTAAAAGAGTAATATAAGATGTATACAAAGAATAGCCAATGCCAGGTGAGAAGATGTACTTTGCTGGTCAGCTCTGATCTCCCGTGATGGCTTGCTTGCTTGAAATCCTGCCCCGGCTTCACTGTGCTTCTGTCAATGGCTTTGGTGTGGACTGGATTCGGAACTGATGACTTTACATGGAGCTTCCTGTGAGTGCATAAGCTTTATATTTTAACTTTTTTTGTTTACTAATAAAACTTGCTACACTATTGGTAGCTTGATGCCTCTCTCCCCATACATTTTCTCTCTTTCAGTGTTTGGGTTCCCAGCCCGTTCAGGAGGCAACATCTCCCCAGCCAGCTTTGTTAGCAATAGTCTCATTACCTAGTATTGATACCTCTGGGATTGTATACATTTTATTTAAACTTACACACACTGGGTAGTGGTGGAGGAACGGAGTCACCTGTCTGAAGATGGAAGAAAACCTTTTCATGTTGTATGTGTCAGGTGGCCAAGGCCCCTGTGTCTCATGACCCCAGGTGGTTGATGTACTTCTAAAGCTTTTATCTGGACCACGTGCAAAGCATAGGCCTATGTGAGGGTACTCCAGACGTGAAAGGGGTTAAAGGCATGCAGTGTCCAGGTGGAAGTGGAAGAGAGGTCTAGGAGGGGCATCTGTGCACATGAACAGTATGTGGGTTTGGGCAGAACACAAGCATGATGCCCTTCAACCCTGTATGTATAGGTGAGACCCAGTGGAAAGAACCTCGAGCTTCCCCCTTACAAGTAAGTCAGATACAGTTATCTCATTTCCTAGCTGGAGGATGTCCAACATTATCTAGTCTTTTCTACCCCTGTCTGACTGCCCCTGGCCAGTCCGTTTTATTCAGCATGGATGTCCCTAGGGGTGCCCACCCCTCCAGACTTGCATCTGCCCATCATAGCTTTTATTTGCCATCTGTGTCTCTGCCGGGGAGATTTCCCCTTGCTTCTGTTAGAACAGGAACATATAGCAATTCTTACCAATGGGAACACAGATAGCAACAAAATAAAATTGAAATTGTAAGAGTTAGAACAGGTTAACCTAATGCCGCGTACACACGGTCGGACTTTTCGTCTACAAAAGTCCGACAGCCTGTCCGACAGACTTTCGACGGACTTTTGGCGGACTTGCGGCAGACTTTCTAACGAACCGACTTGCCTACACACGATCACACAAAAGTCGGATGGATTCATACGTGATGACGTACTCCGGACTAAAATAAGGAAGTTGATATCCAGTAGCCAATAGCTGCCCTAGCGTGGGTTTTTGTCCGTCGGACTAGCACACAGACGAGCAGATTTCTGGGTCCGGCGTAGTTACGACGTAAAGATTTGAAGCATGTTTCAAATCTAAAGTCCGTCAGATTTGCGGCTGGAAAAGTCCGCTGAAAGTCCGGGGAAACCCACACACGATCGGATTGTCAGCCGCATTTTGTCCGTCGGCGTCCGTCAGACTTTTGTAGACGAAAAGTCCGACCGTGTGTACGCGGCATTAGAGTTAGAACAGATTGTTTTTACTGTCTGTGTCTTAATATTCCAGTGGCAACCACTCTTCTTATTTCTTCTCCTGCTGTCACAGGGACAGGAAGTGAAGTAAAATCTCCCTAACTGGGTCACAGATCATATAGTAAAGGCTTGACATGGGTATTAACCCTTTCCAAGTCTATGAAAAACTAAAAACAAAACAAGTTCTGTCTGGAGTTGGGCCTCAATAATTAGGCTGGCAGAGAGCAGCAGAGTGAAAATGTGGTTCTCATAAGACATTGAGCGCAGCTAACTGAGACGCCAGGAACCGGACAGTTGTATAGGACACATTATCGCAGGACGGGGGCCTCCAGACAGGGCTGCGGGATCACTGTTATCCAATCAAGGATCCGGCCTGGACAAGTTAAGCAGTTATTCCAACTTCCCAGATTGGGTTTCACTCCAGAACTGTAATTGCACTTAGGAGTTTTATTTAGCAGACCATGCCCAGACATCAAAGAGACGCTAATGAATGATCCTTCACAGTGATTTCTGAGCACGGGATAAAGCTGCCCTGCGTCCAAAGAGCATAGACGGTAATGAAGACCTGGACATCCGAGTACTTTGTTTCTCAATGCTCAGATTCATCAATTTGCCTTCCTCAAAATATTGCTCAACGGACCTGTAGCTCCCTAAAGCAGAAGTGTAAGCAGATATAAAATCTTCTCATTTAACATAGTTCATTTTTAAAATCTTATATCTTACACTTTTAAGTTCGTCAGCCAGTCTTTAGTTTAGCTTTCTTCAGTTAATAATCTGGGAAACGTCCCTTCTTTTCCCACTTAACTCCT
Organism: Aquarana catesbeiana; assembly: GCF_042186555.1. Taxonomy (NCBI): domain Eukaryota; kingdom Metazoa; phylum Chordata; class Amphibia; order Anura; family Ranidae; genus Aquarana; species Aquarana catesbeiana. The sequence continues at coordinate 43,572,715 of NC_133336.1, forward strand.
CAACTTGTCCACTGAAACCAACACTCCCCTTCGTTGTGTAACAAAATGTAAGCATCTGGGAGTAGATATCCAAAGTGATGCCTTCCAATGTATCATAGATAATATCCATTTCTTGCTTTGTCCCGTAACCCTCAAATGGGCAGCATGTCTCTTACACTAAGACCAGTGGGATGGGTGAACCTTCTGAGTATGGTTTCATTGCCTAATTCCCTCTTTTTTTCAGATGCACCCTGTCCATAAACCTTTTTTGATAAAAGTGACAAAGTCATTTCATCCTTTGTGTGGGCCAGGAAAACTCTCAGACATGCTAAAGCCGCTCTGTAATTGCTTGTTATTAGAGGTGGTCTGGCACTCCCCAACATTACAATCTATTACTGGGAAACTGTACTGGTTACAGTGCATTGGTGGTTCTCCCAACTGTCCGACAACCTGACAGTAACCCTTGAAGCTGCAGTTCTGGGGTCATATTCTCAACTGAGCAATCTGGTCTTTAGAGGCTCTGGAAAAGAAAAAAAGAAAAAACATGATAGAAATATAATGAACCACATTCTTTTTCTCAACACACACCGATTTGTGGCAACCCCCCACTGCCATATGCAATATAATGGACCAGCAACTCTAGGCCAGGTATGGCATTAGGACACTGAAACATCTCATGCCAGAGGGTACTCTACTAGAATTCAATGTGCTTAAGGTCTCCTTTAAGCTACCCAACTAGATGTTCTTCTGGGTTCCTACAGCTGAGACCCACAATACAAGCACAATTTCCTACAATGATTATGCTAGCATCTAAACCAATTAAAAATCTTCTGATTACTTTCTGAAGTTTCCTGTACACTAGGACTCATAGCAGTGTAATATCATAGGACCAGGCATGGAATGGCAATGGAAACTATTCGTCGACTTGGCCAGCTTTGAGTTTTTAACAGCACACAAGGCAGTGGCAGCCGGTCCATAAGGGGCGCAGGGGCGCTGCCCCCTAGTTTGCATGCGAGGTGCTGCACTAATAGCTTTCTATGAGGTCTGTCATTTTTTTACAAGCACGTGATTAGAGCCAGAGGATCTAATTGGCTTGGAAAAGGTTGTCCAAACCCTCCCACTTGTGATACTAGCAAAACAATATTTGCCATCGATTTCCGGCTTCTCGTCCTGGCCAATCAGGACAGGAGGTGGATCTAAAAAAGACCGGGGGAAGCCGCAGGGCCAGGTATCACGGGAGCCATGACCGCTGGAGGGGGCTCCGTTTGTGGGGTGAGTGCAGACCTGGAAGGGTTTGTTTGCCCCCCTCAAAAAATGTTTAGCACCAGCTGCCACTGATACAAGGACATGCCTCTGAACTTTATGAAATGAGAAAAAGGGATAACTTTCAGGACAAAGTGTTGAGAGGCATGCAAGAATAGTCTTTGGTTCATCCTAAGAACCTAAAGTAGAACTGTGGACAGTCTATGGATATTCTAATATTTATATAGTGTATTCTTAACAAGCAGTAAATAAACCTAAATCTTTCCTTCACTGACCTCTGTAGTTGCAAGCAGTAAATGCTTCTCAGTTTTACTTTCATTTTCAGCTCAGTTTCTCCATTCAGCAGTAAGTTTGTGGAATGGCAGCCTTCCAGCCTCCAAATCTCTAATGTAAATACAGATTAGGCACACAAAGAAGAGGCGAGAGAGAAAAGTGCAAAGACCTGCCTTGAATGCCCTCACTGTTTCTATTGTAAATTTTAAGGATGATTTACTCCACAGTGCTTCAGCTACAGAAGTCACTGAGGGCTTGTTTTAAAGCATGTTTACTGCATGTTAAGAATATGTAAAAGCTTAAATGTTCATAGCTTGGCCACATTTTCTTTTGGGCAGCATATTGAAGGCTTATGCTACATTACTTGTAATGGGGGATATAGCCACAGCACTTTGCATTTGTGCATTTTGAAGAAAGGCTAGAGCAGCAAAGGGTATGAGGTCCACAGTTCTTTTGATCACTAGACATCCATTATCTGTACATTAAAATGCATTATATAGCAGTTGTCATCGGAACAGGTGTCTTTGTTGGAAGAGATTATTGTTCTAGTGATAACTCTAAGATGTCAGATCTTCCAGCATTTTTACTTACACTTACACATTTCTATCAGGCTGGGCTGTAACTGACAGCTCCAGCCCCCATAAATGATCGGGAACCCAATATCGTGAGTACCATGACAGCTACAACATAATGGTCGCATACAGTTTCTTAATTAACAACCCCTCCTTGTTCTAGCATCCAAGGTATATTTTTTGCAAAGAATATAAGCACAGTGTAAACAAAATCATAAACATTTTAAAAAATAAAAAATATTAAATTAGTCAAAAGAGTTATTGTTAAGTTAGGCAACACATGCCAACACTCTGCTAAATTTTGTTTGGGCTTCTATACTTTAATGACTTCTGCATTAGGAAGCAGCCTTGTCATTGACTGGATTATACAACACTACTTCTTTGATACACTTGGTGGTATCAGGGGTGTGGCCCATACATTAGAGGACCAGACTTTAGGTCAGTAAAGACAATACAGCCTTATGCACATAGTTACTGCCATATGGAGAAGAAGTCAGGTCACTGATGCATCTTTGCCCAGAAGAAGGAGTCTATGTATCTTTTGCCCACAGACCTCGCTACCCAATAACCACTGTCACAATGCAAAAGTGATAGGACAACTAAGGCACAATACTGACTCAACACTAATGCTGCCTCTTGCCAAACACTCGAGGGGAACTACAAGTGAGGTTGGCCTACAACAACCTGGTGATGTTTAATGCAGGAAGAGCTTGAATGCATAAATGGACCTTTTAGTAACTTTACAATTCAGAAAGCACTGGAAGTGGTACATATACAAATTAATTAACAAATATCCACTTAACATGTGTATCGCTACCCCTGTGAGGGCCGCTTTAAGATGCCATACCCCATTGATTGCCCTGACCTTGCAAGTCCCCTGACACCTCTGACACCCTGGGTTCAGACATTTCAGTCAAAAAAAAATATGGATGGAGACACAGATTAGTTCAAAGTAAAAGCTGCAACAATGCAGTCCATGAACATGAAGTGCCTATTTGACTAGTTTCAGCTGCCAAGGCATACCTTCACTAGTAAAAAGCATAGGGAGAACATGGAAACTCCATGCAAATAGCTGGGATTTGAACTGGGGACCATAGAGTTTCAAGGCAGAAGTGCTAACCAGTGAACGACTGTGCTGGTCCTACAAAAAGCATGACAATGCCAGAACATGATTGGGTTTATAAATACTGTAATTTTCCAAAATCTAAACCCTAACTTTAGCTCCGACAACCAAATTAACCCTACTACTGACCCTAACATGGCAAACTAGTCCTACTTCTGCATCAAACATATCTTACCCTGTTCCAAGGACCACTGCACCAGATCCTCAAAATACTGCACCGAAAGATGCTGGTGTCAACCTTATGGCACTGAAAGCTACACAACTGTATCTTTGGGCCCCTAAACATGCAACACTCTATTTTCAAATTAAGGCTTGTCTTTTTAACTTTGGGGATAAAGCAATACTTCCATCGTGCCTCTCTGACCCCTACAGTCATACACACTGCACTGCATTTGCTAGGGCTCAGATGTCACAGAAATATGCATATCACATGCCTGGGATTGGGGGCTCCCAAGCTGCTAAGGAAAATAAGATGTGCAGACATCTCTTGATGCCCAGCTGTAACTCTACAATATAGTGCCAGTACTTGTTCACTTTAAATCGCATAATGACAGAGCTGACAGTACATTTCCTGCTACTGTATAGTACTTTTGCACCTGACCGCTTCAAATAGTTGTGGCTTCCAAATAAACTGTACATTGCAGCACTTTTCTCCCCACATACCTCCTGCAAATTGGCTGCAGTCTCTATCTGCGTTGTGATCTGTGTCCGCACCCTCCACGTCTCATCACCCCCCCTCCCTTCATGTACATCTGTGTTAACTGATCTGACCCATCTTTGCATTTTTTTTACATGCTTCTTATATAGACAGTCATTATGAAAAAATTAAAGGTGATATTCAAAATATTTCTGTACCATGAAGAAACTATTGCGCTCTGGGGCTTTTTCAGATGGTTCCTATGTAGACGGTTGGCTTTTATTCACCTGCCATGGGGAGGCAATACGTGGGCTAGTAAACCCAAGCCCTTGGAAGTGTTAGTTGCCTGAGAGTTATGTTGATCTTCCAGTTTCACTACATAATGGAAGACTTATACTGGAACAGAAATGGAAATCAGGACTTCCAGCCCCAGTGGAGGCTGGAACTGGAACAAAGATGGATTTGAAATGAAACAAAGATGGACTTGAAGTGGAACAAAGATGGAAATCAGGAGTTTCCGTATATGTGACTGCTTGCTTGCTAATGTGTAACTAAATCTAAGAACAAAATGCAATATATTGCAGATAAATAGGTCTTAGATGTGGTGGCTGCATTCATTTTCTTTTTTTCTGGCTTTTTCCCTTTATTTTCACATATTGATTCTGCCAGTAGCACACTTGCTGTCCTAGAGTGACAACGCTTTTTACTGTACTATATCTATGGAGGAGCTGCAACCTTGAATAAGAAGTGTTAGGACTGCCGGACTCTCTTATTCTTCAAAACATTGCATGGGGAAGCAGTCTGTAGTTAATATGGGTAATCTGAACAGGTAGGTAAGACTATGGGGATAAGTAATACCTGTGGCAGCTAGATGGCAACCAGAGTAGGCCCTTAATCCATGCTAGAGAAATCCACCATCTCCATCCAGCTTTCTCCCAATCCTTACCTGCCCAAGCCCTGACTGTCAACCATATGTCTGCTCCATTTATTCTACCAGACTGAACACAGGATACAGAACAGTGCTGGAAATCGCACAGGATCAATAGGTATTTTTTTGCACTTATTGAACAAATACAAAAATGGTATAATAAGGTATATTTAAGCAGTAGCGTCGCTACAGGGTTGCAAGGGGGCCCTCCCCCCAGGTTATTTCTTGCCCCCCAAAGTGCCCCTCACTAAATTAGGCTGCCGGGCTGTTTCCTTTTGTCCTACTTCATGAGGAAGTTCTACATTTTTACTGCTTTAATAGTAAAGAACCCTTAAAGAACCAGTGATCTAAGGATAAACCTCTTTTCTTCTAACCTCAAGTAATTCCTGCATGGCCTCTTCAGGGACCTTAGAATAAGAGGCCATGCAGTCATGGCTGCATTTTTGGCACCAGAGTGCAGAACCTTACATTTCTCAATATTTAACTTCACCTGCCATGTAGCTGCCCAACCTTCTATTTTATCAAGGTATTCCCGTAACCTTCCAGAAGGTAAGCCTAACCCCCTGGTAACAAGCATATCTAGAGGGAGGTCAGAAATATCAGTCCCTGAGTATCACCTTAACTCTCAAGCAAGTAGCAATTTTAGAATTGACACCTCATGTGACTTATTCCCTTTAAAGTATATCTAAAGCTAATTGGGGGAATGTAACCTCTCTCTAACCTCTGTCATGGAGATGCAACAGGAAGTGAGAACAAATCTCTCCAAGATGATTGATAATTCTGCCTTGGGCAGGGGTCTCCAGAACAGGTGTCTCCAATGACAGATATCAACTCCTGTTATAGGAACAACTGTAAAATTTTGAATTGAATTTCGCATCACTTTCCCTTACCCTTTACCATAGAAAAGCAAAAAAGACCACATTATAATGACTAAAACTTGAAGATATCATTACGGTTCACCTACAGTATATATTTATTTAATAAAATATCTCCGCCAGTGACGCATTGAGTCTAAATATAGATTGTTCCTACAGTCATCATAAAAACTGTACTGAAGTGCACAAAGAGCTCTGATTGGCAGCTCACGAAAGTGAAGAGACCTATAGGGGGCACTCTGGGTGGAATCTAAGGAGTACAGAAATAATAGGAGTGCCAGAGCAAATATTAGGAGACCATGAAGAGTTTATTTACTCATAAATGTCAAAAGGAAAAACTATGGAGTTGATTTACAAAAACTGGAGAGTGCAAAATCTGGTGCAGAGCTGCATGGACCTGTCAGTGTATCTGTGTGCCCATACATCCCATACATCATATGGGCGAGCCGATACACTGACAGGAAGAATCCATAAACTACCACGGCGCTCCAAGGCACTGTGGTAGTTCATTGAGAACTACAATCCGACACGTTTGCAAAGGAACTTCTCCTGGTACAGCTGCAACATGTTACTTGTTCTACCCTAAAAACAGGTCGAACATGTAACATGTTCCCAAAGGTGAACTTATCCTTTAACTGAACAAGCTGGCTACCATGCACAGCTGCACCGGATTTTGCACTCTCCGGTTTTAGTAAATCCATCCCAATGCGTTTTCATAAGCCTCCGGATGGCCTCAGATTTGAATGGGTTAATATTTATAGACCAGCTATTCCATACCTGCCACATTTCTGAAATAGGAAAGAGGGACATCTATTATCAAAGCATTACTAGGCAAAGGACACAACCCTTTAGCACCCCATTGCATAGAGAATTAGTACACAAAAAATGATTGGGGAAACCCACAAGTACTTTTTTTATCACCACCATGCCAATATACTGGCCTTTGAAATGTACAAATGCAACAATTTATAAATTGGATAAAATGGTTTGCACCATAAAAAACTAAACGCAAAATAGTGCATTTTCTATACAAGTATATAAATCAGACCCAAATGAGGGACAAATGAGGAGGAAAGAGGGACAGAGGGGCATTGGCTCAAGAGAGGGATAGTCCCTCCAAATCAGGGACAGTTGGGAGCTATGCTATTCTCAACCAGGGTCAGTGGATCCCTTGGATTCCTCAAGAAGTCGTTAGGGGTTCCTTGAGCTGTGGCTGAATGACCCCACTTTTGATGGTGTCTGCAACGATCCTGGGCCAACGCTAAATGGCAGCACCAGCTGCACCAATGATCTTTTTAGCTGTCTGTAAAGGTGGCATTCTGACAAAAACTATAAGGGTGGCATCCTTCCCACTGGCCAGCAATGTAAGGGGCGTTTTTCCTGCTGACCCTTTTTGAATTTGTTTTTGCTGGGGTCCCCCAATGCCTGAAAATTATTTCAAGGGTTCCATTGGGGTAAAAAGTTTGAGAAAGGATGTTATAGACACCAACATTTTAGCATTAAGAGCATGCTCCAGCAACTGATTGCAAAACGAAATTTAGTTTATTGAAATATTTAAGCCCACAAATGTCTGAATTCTAACTTATGCATTGGCTTGTCCTTTTGATGTTTTTGATGCCTCCCAAAATTTGGCCTGTGGCTCCTGTTTTTTCTGTACCCTTTATACAGTGATGTCAGTGTTTGTAAATGCTGTTCATTAGAATTTTATTAAACTAATTGTGAAAATATGAAACAGGAACTTCTGTCTTTTCCTTTTTACCACTGATAGAAAGATGACCTCAGATAAATTAAATAGATTAATTTACTGCAGTTGTCAAAGCTAAGAAACCAGTGTTTATCGGTGTAATACACCAATCATGAACCTCACAGCTTAGGGTGCAAATAATTAAGATTAGTAAATGACACTAAAGAAGAACTGTCATCAAACATTCGCTTCATATCATGTTAAGATATTATTATTTTTTATATTTTATGTAAACTACACTGAACCATTACGTCTTTTTAAAAGATATTGGCTTCTGTGACAATAATTATTTGTCACAGAAGCCACATAAGTCTTCTACACTAAAAGAGACTTCCAGACATGATTGTTCATTTGTATTGAGGGAAGGGCAATGGGACCTAGGTATGTGTAAAATTAGACCTACCTGAACATCATCAATTGTTACACCAACTGGTGCTCAAGCAAATGTAGAGCTTTTTCACTCCTGTTGATTTTTTGCATTATCTTGTGACTGGGCCCCAGGTCTGTTTTAAACTGAACCTAGCATTAAATATATTTTACATGTGTAGCCAGGACTGGAGCTGGCTCTATTACCTGGCGTGACAGGGGACACTTGCAGCAATTGCCACAAGGAGACTGTTTCCTCTAGTGTTCAGTGCAGGTCCTGTTTACAACATCCTGAATGCAGAGCAAATGAGGATTTGTGACAGAAGAGCAAAGGATCTTGGGGTATGTAGTCCAGAAAGCCCAGTTTCCATTGGAGCCGGATCATACCGAAATACAAGTTCCAATTGACTGGAGGGAGAATACAGAATGCTGGAAGAGGAGATAAATAGCCTGAGGAGAGAAGGAGTCAGCCTCTTGGGACTACAACCCTCACCTGGGAGCAGCAATGCAGACGGTCAGTCAGAGGGAGTCAGAGCTGCAGCCTAGGCAGCAAGGGGAGAGAGAGCCTCCAGTGAGAGGGTGCGGAAACATCTGTTGTTTGGCAGTGTCTGGCCAACCCAGTGACAGTCGGAGGATCACCATCGGAACCTGCCTTGCAGATCCAATTGAGTTGTGGCCTCAAGGAGAGTGCGTCAAGCCCTGAGTACAGCATCTGCAAGAACCTGCTGCAGGTTCAGGTCCACGTCATGCCTTAAGCTTGGTATCATTCAGAATGGTGAGTGGGCATTTGCCCACCCTCTTTGCACCCTGCATGCAGACTCCTTTACTTTGCCTTTACCACTAGTTTGGACCCCATCACTTGAGCTAGTTGAAGATCCTTTGTTCTCCCTTCCCATTTGTTTTCCCTTCCCATTCCAAACCCCACCCCACCTTGGATCTCTCTTACACCTAGAGACTAAGGTTGTTTAATTTGGGTATAACGTGCCAGGTTGCATTAAGCAATTGTGCTAAGGGGCTGTGGAGTCAGGAGGTAAAACGTTGTTAATTGTTCTTGTCTGGTCTGAAATTATTCAAAGGGGGTGCATGGTGGTAAATGGCGTATCAGAAGAACAGGGTCTGTAAAGCACACATGGGGTACAAGAAAAAAAGCCACCATAAAGGTAGACTAAGCAGGAGAGGCAGAACAGGAGAATAGTTGTCACTGATAAGCATGAACTGGTGGAAATGAATAGCAGCCAGACAGCAAGGAGTGGTACCAGGCTCAGGACACAGGTCCTCCGGTAGTGAGGGGTCGGTGCTATGGCTCCCTCCCTGGTGGTCAGTTTCCCTAAGTAACCAGGACCAAACCCACAATATGGAGACCTCATGTATCCAGCCACATGGTACGGGAGAGAGTAGGAAGTTAATCATGTGCATGGATAAGGTCCGCGTTAGTGCATGGCGGGACCCCATTCTGTTACTGAGAGTGAGGTGACAGAGGTACACTGGACTGGTGGAGAGGGCATAGGCTAAATGGTGTCCCTCCTAAATGCCACATTCACAGAGCAAAGTTGTGTGGTAACATGGGACGGAACATTTTACAGGAGGACTCTGTACGTTGCACTACTGCACACAGTGTACAGCTATTCTTTAAGCCGGGGTACCGCCTTAATGTGGACTTGACTATGGCCCTGCCTTGTGCCGGGCATTGATGAGTGTGTACACGAGAGGAGTGGTACCCACCTGTGCAGGGCAAGGAGGCCATGCCTATAGGTAACTGATTGTTCCTGTCTCCCAGTTGTTGCCCTGCTACACATCTTTCAGTGGAGACTACAAGTGATTTTTTCAAAACACATTACAAAGTCATGGCCCACTGTTGTCACCATTAGGTAACACCTAAGCAGACGTGAAAACTTGCAATACTTTAGCACTTAAAGTGACACTAAAAGATATCCTCATTCTCCAAAAATAATCCATACACATCCACTACCTAATACCCCTGTAATTAATTGTTCATTAAATTGTTTCTTACTGTGTTTTTCTGCCTCCTTGTAGTGTCCTTGTAGTGTCCCCATGAGCGGCTAACCTCTTTTTTCCCTTAATTTCTGTTTGGAATAAGCAATGTATGTTAGTTGTGGTCATGTGGGGGGTGCTTTAGTGTTAGGGACAGTTTTCAGGTTAAAGACACATACAATTTGGTGGTTTTAACCCAGTTTTCAGCACAGGAAGCAACTAGAGCTAGGCTTCCAGTGCTAAAAAATTAATGTATGGCTTTAGGGAAGCTTAGGATGGGAAAGAAGGTACACTAATAAGTTTGTAAAAACCTGACCATTACACTTAGGTTAGCTTATTGGACATGGAGTTGACCAATTCCACTTGGATAGCTTTCTACAAAATTTTGGAGTGTGTCTAGGGGAATTTGTGCCCATTTAGCCAAAGAACATTTGTGAGTTCAGGCACTGATGTCAGAGGAGAAGACCTGGCTCACAATCGGTGTTCCATTTTATCCCAAAGGTGTTCAGTAGGGTTGAGGACAGGGCTCTGTGCAGGTCACTTGGGTTCCTCCACACCAAACTCATCAAATCATGTCTTCATGGGGCTGGCTTTGTACACAGGGGCACAGTCTTGTTGGAATGGTAAAGAGCCATCTCCAAAGTGTGCAATTGTCTAAAATGTACAGTATTTGTATGTTATGGTATTAACAGCACCCTTCACTGGAAACACCTAAACCCAAAAACATGAAGGGGGATCACATACTTTTGACCGTGTAGCTATACTTCCATAAGAGCCACAGGAATTACTGTCCAGGTCTTCCCAACTTCAGCCTGCCAGGCACATTCCCTCTTTCTCCAAATACCAGTCTAGGGGTTGTTGTTTTTGTTGTTTTTATTTTGGAAAACTTGGAAAGGGATGAGGGAAGTGGTGGGATACTCCAAGAATAAGAACTATGTACAACTGAGGACTTAATCTTTCTGTAGCTTAAAAGATAACTAAAGGTTCCTTTTTTATTTTTTTAAAAAAACAAACATGTTATACTAACCTCCTCTATGCAGTTGGTTTTGCACTGAGTGGCCTGATCCTCGTCTTCTGGGGTCCCACAGCGGCGCTCCTGGCTCCTCCTCTTCTCGAGCGCCCCATCGGAGAAGCGCTTTCCCTCAGGGCACCTGTGCGTCCATGGACACAGACAGTAGGACTCGGCTCCGCCCCGGCTGGCTGCTATCAAACTATCCAATCAGAACCCGAGACACCGGCTGGAGCGGGTGTGCTCATCCCCGGTGCAGGAACGATCGGGCTCAGGTAAGTAAAAGAGAAGCTCTTCGGGGCTGGTGCACTACAAGAGGTTTTTCACCTCAATGCATAGAATGCATTGAGGCTAAAAACCGCGAGGGTTTACAACCTATTTAAGTAGTAGTAGAGTCAGTAGAGCAAAGTCCCTTTAATTAGTAAAGTGTCTGGACAGAACTCTTCAGGACACCAGGCGGTGTCCCCTTTAAAAGACCCACACCTGACTTCAACTAGGCATCAGAGGGGTAGCTAAAGCATAAGTTCCCCAAGATCTTTTCAATATCTGTACTCACAAGGCCCAAGGACAGATGAAGCCTCCTTCCAATCTTCCCAGTGATGCTCTCCAGTGATACCAGACAGATCTATGGCAGATAGATTCCCTCAGTCAGCTTCTTCCAAGCACCCGGGTCTCAGCAGATCGCCCACCTGAGGCCTCCACATGGCAGGCTGTGCCTGAGGGCAGCATGCCCCCCTTAGGCTGGACTCCTCCACTCTTAGACAAGACCCAGAGCATAGTTTGCTCACTGAATAAATACAGTCTCGCAACCCACCTTCGGAGCCTGCCTCTCTGGGATAGGCTGAGGCTGTATCAATATCCATGCCGTTATCTGCATAGCTCCACACCTATCATCCAGAAACTTCTCAAGTTACCTGGATACAGAGGGAGCTATCCAGCACAGTAGCAGCAGCAGAGCACACAGATCAGGCCTAACCCATCAACTGCAGCTCACTGAGTATAGTGACCCAAACTATGATTTTACCTAAAACAACATTACAGCCACACTGACTATAGTGTGGCAACTAAATTTACACATCAAAAATTAACACTTTCTTAACTATCCTAGCACCTACCTAGGGTGCTACAACCATGTAGTATAGAAAGTTAAGTACATACTGATGCCAGCTCTTCACACATTGGCTCAGGCTTAGGTTTTCATTGTCAGTACAGAGTCATTTTAAAGAAAACTCTACTGAAGACAGAAAATTCAGGAAGAGATAAGTAATGAAAAATGTACCCGTGTCTGCATTTTCTCTTTTCGTTCACATGGTTTAGAAGAAGAAAAACTAATGACTCATAAAATATCGGACCTGCAGCAGGAAACACAGCCTGTTTCAAACAGCATCCTGCTTGTGCTTGCAGCAAATGGCACGTTATTTGTATACGCCGTTCAGTCTTATAGTGGCTGGAGTTCTCTTTTAAGAAGCACCCCTTCTATCCAGTATGGTCATTACAAAATCCCATTATAATTTAAAAAAATACCAACACTGTCTAGGAAAACAGAAACTTTTTTTTTAAGTTGTCTCCTCTTCTCCAAAGGTCTACTTGTGCATTTTAATGTAAGTGCTAATGCATGGAAATACGCTATATTACCAAAAGTATTGGGGCGCCTGCCTTTACACGCACATGGACTTTAATGGCATCCCGATCTTAGTCCGTAGATTCAGGCCAGTCAAGTACCTCAATCCCAAACTCGCACATCCATGTCTCTATGGACTTGATTTGCGCACTGGTGCAAATCATTTGTTGGAGGGGGAATTTTGGTTTGGGTATGTTTTTCAGGGGTTGGACTTGGCCCCTTAGTCCAGTGAAGGGAACTCTAAAGGCGTCAGCATACCAAGACATTTTGGACAATTTCATGCTTCTAACTTTGTGGGAACAGTTTGAGGATGGCCCCTTCCTGTTCCAACATGACTGCACACCAGTGCACAAAGTAAGGTCCATAAAGACATGGATGAATGAGTTTGGGGTAGAGGAACTTGACTGGCCTGCACAGAGTCCTGATCTCAACGCAATAGAGTTGCCTTGTAATGCATACATGATGGATTGACCTCCTATAATCTAGAGGGCTGACCAATCTGGTAAGGATGGTATATATTAGTGCTGGGACTCTCCACAAGAAGTTTTTTGATTGAATCTGTCACCATTTCAACTTTGGAGGATTCCCTATTTGGGACTTTTGCTTGTTTTTGGCATTTGCACCTTGATGTTTTGTTTATGCACTTTGTACTGTATTTAAATATTGCACTTTATTTATTCATTGCACTGAATTCATATGAATTTTTGATGTATGAATTTTATATCTAATTGTATATTATCTCTTAATTTGATGACTTCCACATCAGCTTTTTATGAATTCATTTTGATTATACTGAAAGTATATAATACTGTACCTAAACAGCGAACACTGACAGCGAACTAGCGGTAGAAGTTAATTTGTATTGCTATATTTCTCTATAGGATCTCATCTGATTTTACATATACAAATATAATTTACACTATATTGTCAGAAGTATTGGGACATCTGCCTTTACACGCACATGAACTTTAATGGCATCCCAGTCTTAGTCTGTAGGGTTCAATATTGAGTTGGCCCACCCTTTGCAGCTATAACAGCTTCAACTCTTCTGGGAAGGCTGTCCACAAGGTTTAGGAGTGTGTCTATGGGAATGTTTGACCATTCTGCCAGAAGGGCGTTTGTGAGGTCAGACACTGGTGTTGGACGAGAAGGCCTGGCTCGCAGTCTCCACTCAAATTCATCCTAAAGGTGTTCTATCTGGTTGAGGTCAGGACGCGGTGCAGGCCAGTCAAGTTCCTCCACTCCAAACTCACTCATCCATGTCTTTATGGACCTTGCTTTGTGCACTGGTCCAAATCATTTGGTGGGGGGGGGGGGGGGAATATGGTGTGGGGTTGTTTTTCAGGGGTTGGGCTTGGTCCCTTAGTTCCAGTGAAGGGAACTCTTAAGGCATCAGCATACCAAGACATTTTGGACAATTTCATGCTCCCAATTTTGTGGGAACAGTTTGGGAATGGCCCCTTCCTGTTCCAACATGACTGCGCACCAGTGCACAAAGCAAGGTCCATTAAGATTTGGCTGAGCAAGTTTTTGGTGGAGGAACTTGACTGGTCTGCACAGAGTCCTGATCTCAATCCGATAGAACACCTTTGTGATGAATTAGAGCAGAGACTGCGAGCCAGGCCTTCCCAATACTTTTGAAAATATAGTGTATATCCTTTTGAATCCAGCCAATCATGAGGTTATATATTATATGGGTCCCGATAAATAACTAAACCTCCAAAACCCATTTTCTTTTCTTTTTTTTTATTAGCAATTATTCCATTAAAAACATTTCTTGACTCTGGTCACTGGTGGGGCATCCATATTGATTTTTAAAACTCCCCTTAGAACCCCTTCCTTGTGTTTTTTGGTATTCTGATAAATGTGAGCAGCCTCACCAAAGCAGGTCTGTTTAATTAACAAAACAGCCATTCACAACATTGGCGATTAAAAACAGGAGACCTAGTGCCTCTGATGCATGCACCATGAGCAATAAAAGCCAGACAGAAGTAACCCTTCTCTGTATGGATGTAATTGGACTTCAAACCTTTATTAAGGAACTGGTAGTAATTTTATGTCAGTGTACTTGCTGTTTTTGAGAATAACGTTTCTGAAAAAAATGTGAAATATGCAGAGAATTATGGGGTTAACTGCCTCTTTTACGCACATTTTCAGTGGCGCGGGAGTGCGTGTGGCTAGTCGGAGTTACTAACCACCAAGAAAAATGTAACACACCTGTGACACAGTAAATAAAAAATATGTCGGTGAGAATGTTACCGCAGGCACTCGAAAGCTGGACTGAATTCATTGTGTTTTTTTGCTTTTGGTTTAAGCTAGTACAGCAGTTAAAGGGAAATTCCTGCTCCACCAACTCTAGCTTGCTGCTTCAAAAAATAAAAAGGCATCATAAACTTTTACCCAAGTAGGCCTTGTAGTGGCTTATGTGTGTGTAGTGTGTGCAGGGATATGTGTACAGAGTGTGCTGGGGGATATGTGCGTATATGTAAGAGGTTATGTGTTTAAAGTATATGTAGGGGGATGTAGGAGGAACTTGACTGGCCTCAACCTGATAGAACACCTTTGGGATGAATTAGAGCAGAGACTGCGAGCCTTCTCGTCCAACATCAGTGCCTGACCTCACAAATGCACTTCTGGAAGAATGGTCAAACATTACCATTCCCTAAACCTTGTGGACAGCCTTCCCAGAAGAGTTGAAGCTGTTGTTATCTGCAATGGGTGGGCCAACTTAATATTAAACCCTACGGACTAAGACTGGGATGCCATTAAAGTTCATGTGTGTAAAGGCAGGTGTCTCAATACTTTTGGTAATATAGTGTATGTAGCACCCTCTAGAATGTTAGTATTAGCTGTTAGTGTAGGAAAATATAAGTTTTGCTCAAGGCTAAGCCTGAGCTGGGAATCTGGGTCAGGGTTTAGTGACTCAGGGGCTGGATGAATAATCTAGCAGCTCTTTCTGGCACTTCCTCCTGGTCTGGAAGTTTGTAGAAACTTCCAGAGCTGGTTTATAGAAACTTCCAGAGCTGGCGGGTGGGAGTAAGGAAGGGCTGCCATTCATATTTATGAGGCCTCGCCCAAACCTCAGCACTGGGCCAGCAGGGGGCAGAGTTTATCTCATAAATAGACAGCCAGCAGGGGCAGCCAGGTGGAAGATAGAGATGGAGTGCTGAGGCTGTTGATGGCCCTTGAGGGTGCACCCTACTCTGGGGAGTGGGGGGTGACCTCGGGCCTGGGGCTTGGGAGCTGGAAGATTCTCCCTCCAGGAAGCCCTTCTTGGAGGCACAGGAGCAAGGAGAGAGGACAGCGGGAGCAGGTCAGCATGTCTGGGAGTTCTCACACAGTGTTCCAGTTAGGTTCTTCAAGCAAGTGAGTGCTGGAGTGAGGAAGAGGACCTGTATATAGAGAAGTGTCCCTGAAGTTGTTGTTGAAGTTGAATGGGCATCCCATAATCTCCCATCCCTATTTAAGTTATTACCCTTAATAAACCACCAAAAGAAATCAGACTGTTCTTTGACTCAAGTGTGCCTGTGAAGATGCGGTGTGCCTGGTTGTGTAGGTTGTGTAGGTTGGGGGTCCCATTCTACTTGCGGCTCCTTAGGGGGTGCGCTTCATGTAATGCAGAGTTTAGAGGTCAGTACAATGTAACGCGTTTTGCAGACAGAATTTGTGTCTTTAGGATGAACGCAAGCAGCCGTTCTCAAATAATAGTAGTCAGCGGTCTATACACATGCATATTGTACTAGATAAGTTAAATGAGGTACACTCTAGCCCCCCCAAAAAATAGGTAAAAAGGCAACTGATCTATGGTTTGCACATGTGCCTAGGGCCAAGGGTTTAGCAACAGGGCAGATCCCCACAATGTCGCCCCCCCCCCCCTTTTTCCAAAAAAGGGGGGGGACTTGACAGGTCACATCACAGGCAGGAGAAGGACCATATAATCATATAATGCATAAAAAATGTACCAAGATATTCATTTTACTGTACATGAATGTTTGTCCAGATTTCTTTTAACAAATATATGCTGTTAATACATCTCTATGACACTTATAAAATGACTCAGAGCTTTTAGTGCTGAATAGAAAAAAAGTCCCACTAAAGTACACAATATTCAAAAACTCTGAAAAGGATGTCAGCACTTAAGCCATAACCAGCTAGAAAAGTATTTGTAGCACCCACTCTGGTGGGTATATATAGTCTTTAAAGTAGAACTAAGGTCAAAAAGTAAAAATCAATATGTGATAAAAGGAAGTAGGATGTCAAATATGTCTGCCTTTGTTTGTAATCTAAATGCAAGTAAATAGAGAAATGTACCTGCTTCCCCTCCAGCGTGTCAGCTTCTTTTATTGTGGAGACAACTTGGCTTCCTTATTTCCAAATGGTTCCATTGTCCCCTTTTGTGGTATGCCATTGTTTAAAGGGTAAGTAAACCCTCCTATCGTTTTCACCCAAGGAAGCTGCCATCTTTGCCTCTGTTTAATCTACAACTGCCATAATGCTGCACATGTGATCAGTTATGACACCAGCCATTGGATGGTTTGACAGTTTGATTGAGAGAACAACCAATGGGAGTGTTACATTTCCGGCACGTGCCGGAAATGAAGCTGTTTTATGGATGGGTTCACTTCCGCTTTAAGAGACTACAGCGTGGTGTTGTGGCGTCATTAGGGGGTGTTGTTTTCGTTCATAGGAAAGCCCTAATGTGTCAATCAACTCAGAAGACACACCTAGGCTCTGCCCACTCTTCTCACATTCAGTCATCCTATGCCCCGCCCATGTCGCGCATATGCGACTGTCTGCTGCCAACTGAATCATGGGAACTGTAGTTCCCTGTGGGAGACGCAGAGTGGAAGGCAATGACGTGTGAGCTCTGCAAGACTCCTCCCAGCATCACTATCTGAATCCAGCGGCACAGGCTCAGAGGGCAGATTACAGCAAGCAATTACCATTGTATGTATGCTGAAGTCCGGTGGCGGCCCATGCATTGTGGGCGCACGGGCGCCACCCCCCCGACACCTCTGCCGCCCTCCCTATTCATGTGCCCGGCCCCTTTCAGGACACCGGACACATGAAATACTATGGCGGGGATAGGCGGGGGGTGTGTATTTTGAAGCATGTGATTAGAGCCAGAGGCTCTAATAGGCTTCAAAATAGGGTGGGCTCGGGGTGCAGAGCACTGCGTTCTGATCCAACCCTGTTGTGTGGCATAGCGAATTAATTTTCGCTATTTTCACACTAACGTTCATCCCTGGCAATCAGCAGGCAGGTCAGGGAGGCCTGTCTCCCGATTGGCCAAAGCATTAGGCGATCCTATTGGATGCCTAACACTTTGGCGGAAGAGGAGACACGGCGGAGGAAGCCTTAGGAGCTGAGCGGACACAGGAGCTGCAGCCGCAGCTTCCCGCCACTACAGAAGAGGAGACCCCCGTCACTCCAGGAGAGGAGCAGAGCCCCGCCACACGAGAGGTAAGTGGTAGCCCATCCCCCCACAGTTAGAATCACTCCCTAGGACACACATAACTCCTTGATTGCCCCCTAGTGTTTAACCCCTTCCCTGCCAGTGTAATTTACACAGTAATTAGTGCATTTTATAGCAATGATCGCTGCATAAATGACAATGGTCCCAAAATAGTGTCAAAAGTGTCTGATGTGTCTGCCATAATGTCGCAGTCACGATAAAAATCGAAGATTGCCGCCATTACTAATAAAAAAAAAGATTTAAAGGGGTTGTAAAGGTAATTTTTTTATTGTTTAAAAATAACAAACATGTTATACTTACCTTCACTGTGCAGCTCGTTCTGCACAGAGTGGCCCCGAACCTGCTTTTCTGGGGTCCCTCGGCGGCTGTTTCAGCTCTTCCCCGCAAGAACTAACCACCTCAATGCGAGCTCCCTCGCATGGTGGCTAGTTATTGCGGGCGCGCTCCCGTGATACAGCGAGCGGCTATAGCCGCTCGCTGTATCACTCGGCCCCGCCCCCCAGCGCGCCGCGTCATTGGATGTGATTGACAGCAGCGCGAGCCAATGGCTGCGCTGCTTCCAATCCATCCAATGTAGCCAATCAGCGGCCAGGCTAAGCAGCGGAATGGAGGTCGGGAACGAGCAGCCGAATTTCGAGGGGTCAGGTAAGTAAAACGGGGGGGCTGGGGACGGCGGTATTGTTAGTAGTTTTTTCACCTTAATGCATAGAATGCATTAAGGTGAAAAAATTTTTACCTTTACAAACCCTTTAAAATAAAAATGCCATAAATCTATCCCCTATTTTGTAGACGCTCTAACTTTTGCGCAAACCAATCAATATACGCTTATTGCGATTTTTTTTACCAAAAATATGTAGAAGAATACATATCGGCCTAAACTGAGGAAAAAATTAGTTTTTTTATATATTTTTGGGGGATATTTATTATAGCAAAAAGTAAAAAAATATTGCATTTTTTTCAAAATTGTTGCTCCTTTTTTGTTTATAGTGCAAAAAATAAAAACCGCAGAGATGATCAAATACCCCCAAAAGAAATCTCTATTTGTGGGAAAAAAAAGGACGTCAATTTTGTTTGGGTGCAACGTCGCATGACCACGCAATTGTCAGTTAAAGCGACGCAGTGCCGAATCGCAAAAAGTGCTCTGGTCAGGAAGGGGGTAAAGTCTTCCAGGACTGAAGGGGGTAAAAAACAAAAACAAATTATACTTACCTACTCTGTGTAGCGGTTTTGCACAGAGCAGCCTGGATCCTCCTCTTCTCGGGTCCCCTGCCAGCGCTCCTGGCTCCTCCCTCCTGCTGGGTGACCCCACAGTAAAAAGCTTGCTGTGGGGGCACCCAAGCAGGGATGCACCTGAGCCATAGCTCTGTGTGCCTGACGAAGGGGTCCTGTGTGACTTTGAAACGTTGCACTACCTGTTTTGTGATGTGATTAATTATGCTTCAATAAAAAATTGTTTGGATGCTCTTTGTTGATCTGTGGTGTGCTAGCAAATATCCTCATTGGGGCTTTCTGATCCAGTTTCCAGCTGGTGTTTGCTACAGCACCCAAATCTTCTAGAGCTTTACCCAGGAACGTGTGTGATGGGAAAATAGAGTATTTCATTCACATAAGGAGGCACAGCTAGTCCCCGCCCAAGGCCACCCCCTCCATATCCTGATTGACTCACTGGCTGTGATTGACAGCAGCAGGAGCCAATAGCTCCTGCCAAAAGCCAATCAGGAGTTTGAGTCCCCGGAGAGGCAAGGCTCTCGTGTACATTGCTGGATCGAGAGGGGGCTCAGGTAAGTATTAGTGGGTCACTGAACACAGAAGGTCTTTTACCTTCATGTATAGAATGCATGAAAGTAAAAAAACCTTGTGCCTTTACAACCACTTTAAATTAGTGCAGGTAACAGCTGTGGCCAGAACAAGAGGGTGTCTACTGTGAATATTACTATAAAGCTGAGCTCTATGCAGATATAAAAGACACGACTGAATGCAGCTCTGTAATCATTATTACATCAATACATTTTTTTTTTCTTTTCAATATTTTTTATTTAAGTTTTGTACAATACAATGGCAAATGTATTTTTTATCACACAATGTACAAAAAGGAGTTGTCAATGTTAAGTACACAAGAGAATGAAAAAGAAGAAAAAGAAAGATTTAGCAGAATATAAACCATTTCACAGTCATCTGAAGTATCAATAGTAGTATACTAGAAGGGGGGGGGGTTGCCCCGAGGAGAACAATCTCAGGGGTGATGGTAAACTGTACATACAAGGTAGGATGAAACCAACATTTTTTCTTATTGTGACTAGTATAACTTCTTGAATTTGACATGATGTAAGTTTCTTGCAATTCCCAATAAAGCAGCGTGCAGACTGGGAAAGAGAGGTGATGGGGGGGACTGGAACCCAATCAGATCTGCTGCATGGAAATGTGCTGATAAGGAACATGCTCATAGGAGGAGAATGAAGACTGAGTAGAGAGATGAGATCATCAGTCTCTTGCTACTCCCTCACTGCCCAATCATAGGCACCGCATAGTAAGCTGCACCCTCCATGATCCGTCTCCCATGGTGCCTGGATACAAACGCCACCATCACATGATCTCGCTAGGGCTGCTGGCCAATTGGGAGAGGTGGAGTTGCAAATGAGTGTGCATGTGGGGAAAGCAAGCCAAGGACACAAAGGTGCTAAAGCCAGGCCAGCTGATAAAAAGGTTCTTGAGCAAAAGTAAGCATGTGGTGGAGCTTTGAAGGAGGATGTAAAGATGAGGTCAGTAGGGGGGGGGTTGGGGAGTGGAGGGCGATTGAAGAATGGAGGCTAATTCAGGGATTAGAGCTGAGGAAGGGTGCAGAAGTGAAATGTGGGGGAAAGGAGCTGTGAGTTGCAGATGGGGATGTAGAGGTGAGCTGTGGAAAGGGATGCAGAGGTGAGTTTTGGATGGGAGGTTTAGAGGTGCGTTGTAGATTGTGGGGTGCAGAGGAGAGCTGTGGATGGAGGATGCAGAGGAGAGCTGTGGATGGGAGGTGTAGAGGAGAGCTGTGGATGGGGATGCAGAGGTGAGTTGTAAATGGGAGGTGTAGAGGTGAGCTGTGGATGGGGATGCAGAGGAGAGCTGTGGATGGGAGGTGAAGAGGTGAGCTGTGGATGGAGGATGCAGAGAAGAGCTGTGGATGGGAGGTGTAGAGGTGAGTTGTGGATGGGGATGCAGAGAAGAGCTGTGGATGGGAGGTGTAGAGGTGAGCTGTGGATGGGGATGCAGAGGAGAGCTGTGGATGGGAGGTGTAGAGGTGAGCTGTGGATGGGAGGTGCAGAGGTGAGCTGTGGATGGAGAATGCAGAGGAGAGCTGTGGATGGAGAATGCAGAGGAGAGCTGTGGATGGAGAATGCAGAGGAGAGCTGTGGATGGGGATGCAGAGGAGAGCTGTGGATGGGGAATGCAGAGGAGAGCTGTGGATAGGGAATGCAGAGGTGAGCTGTGGATGGGGATTGCAGAGGAGAGCTGTGGATAGGGAATGCAGAGGTGAGCTGTGGATAGGGAATGCAGAGGTGAGCTGTGGATGGGGAATGCAGAGGTGAGCTGTGGATGGGAATTCAGAGGAGAGCTGTGGATGGGGGATGCAGAGGAGAGCTGTGGATCGGGAATGCAGAGGAGAGCTGTGGATGGGGAATGCAGAGGTGAGCTGTGGATGGAGAATGCAGAGGTGAGCTGTGGATGGAGAATGCAGAGGTGAGCTGTGGATGGGGGATGCAGAGGTGAGCTGTGGATGGGGGATGCAGAGGAGAGCTGTGGATGGGGAATGCAAAGGTGAGCTGTGGATGGAGAATGCAGAGGTGAGCTGTGGATGGGGATGCAGAGGTGAGCTGTGGATGGGGATGCAGAGGAGAGCTGTGGATGGGGGATGCAGAGGAGAGCTGTGGATGGGAATGCAGAGGTGAGCTGTGGATGGGGAATGCAGAGGAGAGCTGTGGATGGGAATGCAGAGGAGAGCTGTGGATGGGGGATGCAGAGGAGAGCTGTGGATGGGGGATGCAGAGGAGAGCTGTGGATGGGGGATGCAGAGGAGAGCTGTGGATGGGGGATGCAGAGGAGAGCTGTGGATGGGGGATGCAGAGGTGAGCTGTGGATGGGGGATGCAGAGGTGAGCTGTGGATGGGGATTGCAGAAGCGAGCTGTGGATGGGGATGTAGAGGTGAATTGTGTATGGGAGATGTAGAGGAGAGCTGTGGAAAGGGATGCAGTGGTGAGCTGCAAATGAGGATGCAGAGGTGAGCTGTGGGTGGGAGGTATAGAGGTGAGCTGTGGATGGGGTTGCAGAGGTGAGTTGTAGATGGTGGGGTGCAGTGGTGAGCTGTGAATGTGGATATAGAGGTTTGCTGTGGATGGGAGGTGTAGAGGTGAGTTGTAGATGGCGGGGTGTGGATGGGGATGCAGAGGTGAGTTGTGAATGGGAGGTGTAGAAGTGAGATGTGGATGGGGATGCAGAGGTGAGTTGGAGATGGTGGGGTATAGAGGTTAGCTGTGGATGGAGATGTAGAGGTGAGTTGTGGATGGGAGGTGTAGAGATGAGTTGTAAATGGTGGGGTGCAGAGGTGAGCTGTGGATGTGGATGTAGAGGTGAGTTGTGGATGGGGGATGCAGAGGTACACTGTGAAAAGGGATGCAGTGGTTATCTGTGAATGCGGATGCAAAGGTGAGCTGTGGATGGGAGGTGTGGAGGTTAGCTGTGGATGGGGATGCAGAGGTGGGTTGTGGATGGGCATGTAGAGGTGAGCTGTAGATGGTGGGGTGCAGAGGTAAGTTGTAGATGGTGGGGTGCAGAGGTAAGTTGTAGATGGTGGGGTGCAGAGGTAAGCTGTGGAAGGGGATGCAGTGGTGAGCTGTGAATGCGGATGCAAAGGTGAGCTGTGGATGGGTATGTATAGGTGAGTTGTGGATGGAGATGTATAGGTGAGTTGTGGATGGAGATGTATAGGTGAGTTGTGGATGGGAGGTGTAGAGGTGAGCTGTGGATGGGGATGTATAGGTGAGTTGTGGTTGGGGATGTATAGGTGAGTTGTGGTTGGGGGATGCAGAAGTAAGTTGTGGATGGGAGGTGTAGAGGTGAGCTGTGGATGGGGATGCAGAGGTGAGTTGTAGATGGTGGGGTCCAGAGGTGAGCTTTGGAAAGGGGTCCACAGGTTAGCTTTGGGGAAGGGATGCAATTTTGGTGTTGCTAGTGTTGCTATTGGCATCCAGAGTAGCAGCCTACACACAGATAAGGTTATAACTCCCTACACTGCTTTGTTTATCAGTGCAGACTGCCGACAGGCTAAATGTAAACAAAGCAGTGTTTATCCTGGTGATGACAGGTCTCCAACATGAGGAAAGAAATGCCAGAGGTTACATTTGCAACCTGGACCTACTAAAAGAGTTCATACGCGTTGAAAGACCAGCTATCCTTAAACAGGGTGGGGGGGTGGACAAAATTCCGTGAGCAGTTGGCGCCGTGGGCGAGGACTGCGAAAAGTGTTTACCTATTATATCTAACCTAAAATAAACACGCATAAGATGAGGTCCCAGATACCTAGAGAATTTCAATTCCGACGACTGTCTGAAATGCCACCGCGGATGTCACCGCCGCGACTTTCCTAATGTCCCCCCGTTCTATTACTTCCCCCGTTGATACAGATCAAAGATTTACGCCGCGGCCCAAACTAATGTATTTTCATAGTTCCGCGTGTGACTTTGGTGGGCTATCAGACAAATAAATGGTTTTTACATGATGGGATGTAGAAATGCCTACAGCGGCTTTGGAGATATGGAAAAATGTAAATCTCTCCTACTGTTTCACTAGATTATTTCAATTCTCACTGTTTCCCATGTTAATAGACTTCCGTGCCACTGACAGTATTTTATTTTAAAACAGGTCCTTGTTTCTTTTTTTTTTTTTTTTTCCCTTTTTTTTTTTTTTTTTTTATTTTTTTTTTACCGTCTCTCCCGTTGAAAAGAAATAAAGATTGTTGAAAGCTCAGACCGTGAGCAATGTCTTGTGTTCCTGAGCTGGAGAACAAAAATTACTTAATCCATCATTTGCACATGGAGGTACAGGAAGAAGGATGTTGTCATACTTTGCTTTATTTCTCAGCTGTTTGATAGGGAACGGGGGTGATTGATAGGCCTGATGGTCCGGAGTGCCGAGACAAATGTAGTGTTACCGGGGACAGGAGAAGATAGCATCTAAATAGGAAACTGGAGTGTGGATGAGGGATGCGGCACAGGATCCACTTAGCATGACATAATGGATTTTTAGTAAAATTAAAGCCGTCACTCAAATGACACGTACATTTCATAGATTAACCCGGTCGGCTGTGCTGGAGAGGGCGTCTTCGGTTGGGTTTCAGTTTGAATGAGTTTAAATACTCAACTCCAGGCAAGCAGCTAAATACACAGATGATATGCATAAAAGGGAGTTTAACTTATCAAAGGATTTGTTTTTCTGTTCATCCAGTCCTAGGATTTACACAGCTCTGCCATACAGTATAGGCTTCTCAAATCATCTGCCAAAGCTCAATCACCCATCCGTGTGTGTGTGTGTGTGTGTGTGTGTGTGTGCGAATATATACATTCACCGGCCATTTTATTAGGTACACCCGTTCAATTGCTCCTTGAGGGTAGGGGCTGGTGTGAATGTATAATATATACCGTATTTATCGGCATATAACACGCACATTCATTTTAAGAGGGAAGTTTCAGGAAAAAAACGTACATTTTAAATAAGGAACTTTGAAGCAAAATAAGGGACAGTGCCCATCTGCAGTCTCACTATTGCCATCAATGCAGCCTCATCAGTCCACATCAATGCAGCCTCACCATTGCCATCAATGCAGCCTCATCAGTCCACATCAATGCAGCCTCACCATTGCCATCAATGCAGCCTCATCAGTCCACATCAATGCAGCCTTACCATTGCCATCAATGCAGTCTCATCATTCCACATCAATGCAGCCTCACCATTGCCATCAATGCAGCCTCATCAGTCCACATCAATGCAGCCTCACCATTGCCATCAATGCAGTCTCATCATTCCACATCAATGCAGCCTCACCATTGCCATCAATGCAGCCTCATCAGTCCACATCAATGCAGCCTCACCATTGCCATCAATGCAGCCTCATCAGTCCACATCAATGCAGCCTTACCATTGCCATCAATGCAGCAGCCTCACCATTGCCTTCAATGCAGCAGCCTCACCATTGCCATCAGTGCAGCCTGATTGATGCCCACCTGCAGCCTAGAGGGGACAGGGAGGGGGCGGGACGAGCGCCGACAGATTACATACAGTGAGAATCTCCTATGATCCCCCCTCCCTGTCCCCTCCGAGGCAGCTAAAATTGAAGTATCGGCGTATAACACGCACACGCTATTTGCACCCGAGTTTCATGGTGAAAAAGTGAGTGTTATACGCCAATAAATACAGTATGTAAAGCGCTGCGTACATTGACGGCGCTATATAAGTACCTGAAATAATAATAATAATTGCTTGGTAACACAAATTTCTAATCAGCCAATCACATGGCAGCAACTCAATGCATTTAGGCATGACTAATATGCCTCGTACACACGTTCCGAATATCGTACGACCGCTCTCGCTTAATAGTCGCAAGTAGAAATTGAATAGCTAAATAAGGTCACGAAAATTCTCGTACGCCAGACAAAAAAATCGGAAGTGATGTCATGTGTCGTAATGTATTTGTATTGTATTTTCGGACGACAACTATACTGACTAAACGAAAATCGTACGATCTGGAATCGTACGAGGACATTTTTCGTGTATGTCCGATCGAATAATATCGGATGAACGGTCGTGATCGGCTGTCGAAAGTAGTGTATACATGATCCGAATATCGTACGATCCTTCCTCGGATGACCGTTTTCGTACGATATTTGGATCATGTGTACAGGCCATAAGCGCACGTGAAGTGTGCGAAACACGTCCACCCAGCATTCTGTTTCCTGTAGTTTTTGTAATGTCCAAAATAAAAAGGATTTTGTTCTACAGTGGTGTGGGGCCATTTCTTCTAAATTCAATGCATTTAGGCATCTAGATGTCGTGAAGACGACTTGCTGAAGTTCAAACCGAGCATCAGAATGATGAAGAAAGGGGATTTAGGTGACTTTCAACGTGGCCTGATTATTGGTGTCTGAGTATTTAAAAAACTGCTGATCTACTGGGATTTTCACACACAACCATCTCTCAATACCCATCAGTGCCCATTAGTGCTGCCCATCAGTGCCGCCTATCCATGCCGCCTATCAATGACCACTAGTGCCGGCTATCAGTGCCACCTATCAGTGCCCACCAGTGCCACCCATCAGTACCACCTATCAGTGCACATCAGTGCCACATATCATTGACACTAGGCATGTGCAATTCGTTTCGTTCCAAATTCGTTCTTTAACGAATTTCGACAAATTCGTTAATTCGGGAATATCCAAATTAACGAAAACCCATTTAACTAATTTTTTCCGAATATTCGGAAATTTGATCAAATTGGACATTCGTAAATTCGGGCATTCGTACATTAGTGAATTCGTAAATTTGTAAATTCGAAAATTCGGAAATCTGAAAAAATAGTTAACTAATAATAACTTAACTATTAGTAATTACTAGTAACTTTTAAATTATAGGTATTGTAATTTCCTTTCAAATTTGGCTGTTAGTGAACATAACACATACAAATTTATCCGAAGTTATGAATGATCCGAAAAACGGAATGGAACGTAATGAATTAATAATAATAAATAACAATAATAATAATAACAACGTTTTATTATTATTATTTATTATTAATTTGTTCCGTTCCATTTGTTTAGATGCAGCATTCATTTTGGATAATTCGTAACTTCGGATAGATTCGTATTTGTTACGTTCACTGACAGTCAAATTTGAAAGGAAATTACAATACCTATAATTTAATAGTTAGTTACTATTTCAGATTTTTGAATTTTCGGGTTTTTGGATTTTCAAACTTCGAATTTACAAATTTCCGAATTTTCTAATTTACGAATGTACGAATGCACAAATGTAAAAATGTACGAATGAATGAATGTACGAATGAACGAATGTTCGAATTTACGAATGTAGGAATGAACGCATTTACGAATCGCGATCATAACGAATGACCCGAAAAACGAAAAAAAATAATAAACTAATGAAACGAAAATGAACAAATTTTTTGGCTGTGCACATGTCTAATTGACACCTATCAGTGCCCATAAGTGCAGAATATTAGTGCCTCTTCATCGGTGCCACCTAATCAGTGCAGCCTCATCAGTGCCCGTCAGTGCCGCCTCATCACACACTTCAGTGAAGGAG
Source organism: Aquarana catesbeiana (assembly GCF_042186555.1). Lineage (NCBI taxonomy): Eukaryota > Metazoa > Chordata > Amphibia > Anura > Ranidae > Aquarana > Aquarana catesbeiana. The sequence goes on from NC_133336.1 coordinate 43,599,919, forward strand.
AAAAATGACTTTTACTTAAAATTGCTGAAAGAAAACTTTTTTTTTTTTTCTTTTTTAGTAAAAAATAAAAATCACAGCAGTGATTAAATACCACCAAAAGAAAGCTCTATTTGTGTGAAGAAAAAATTTCACATGGGTACAGTGTAGCATGACCGCGTAATTGTCATTCAAAGTGAGACAGCGCTGAAAGCTGAAAAATGGCCTGGGCAGGAAGAGGGTGAAAGTGTCCTGTAGGTATTTGGGTAAAGTGTAAATGAGCCCTAATGCCGCTTACACACGACCGGACTTTCCATCAGAGTAGACTCTGACGGTTTTTCCGATGGAGTTCCGCTGAAACGGACTTGCCTACACACGATCACACCACAGTCCGATCGTTTACACGATGACGTACAACGGGACTAGAAAAAGGAAGTTCAATAGCCAATAGCTGCCCTTGCGTTGTTTTTGGTCCGTCGGATTGGCATACAGACGAACGGTTTTCTCGATGGGGTATGAGTCCGTCGGAAAGATTTGAAACATGTTCTATTTCTAGGTCCGTCAGAATTTTAGAAAGAAAAAGTCCGCACAGGATCGGAATGTCCGACGGAATGATTCCATCTGACCTTTTCTGCCGGAGTGTCCGGTCGTGTGTACGCAGAAAATTATACCTCATGTCACTTTCTTATTGCATCAAAGTGTCTCTGAAGGCTCCATAGAAATCTATGACAAAGCTCGCTTGAAGCACCTTCAGCTTTCGAGAGGCTCTTATTCAGCTTTAACTTTGCTTTGTTTTGGAGGTATTGAAGTTATTGGAAATCCCAGGATGCACAGGGAAACCAGCAAGTGAACCTTTCCATCCAGATTTAAAGCTAATAGCTAAAGCCACTGATGGACTTTAACCACTTGCGCACCAGCCGCCGTCATTATACTGCCCCAGGTCGGGCTCGTTCCCGCAAATCGCCGCAGGTGTACGTCGGCTCCTTTAAGAGCCATAGCAGGCGCACGCTCGTGTCCGCTGCACTGTGGGAGGATCCGATGCGCATGGCCAGCAGCAGCGATGTCTGCCGGTCACCTGCGATCGTGGGAGAGAGCCGAAACAGGGATCTGTCAATGTAAACAGACAGATCCCCATTCTGACAGGGGGGGAGAGAGAGATCAGCTGTTCCTAGTGATCAGAAACAGCGATCTCTCTCCTCCTCCAGTCAGTCCCCTCCCCCTACAGTTAAAAACACCTCCCAGGGAACACATTTAACCCCTTGATCGCCCCACTTGTGTTAACCCCTTCCCTGCCAGTGACATTTACACAGTAATCAGTGCATTTTTATAGCACTGATCGCTGTATAAATGTCACTGGTCCCAAAAAAGTGTCAAACGTGTCCGATCTGTCCACCGTAATGTCGCAGTCCCGCTAAAAATAGCAGCTCACCGCCATTACTAGTGAAAAAAAAGAAAAATAACAAAAATGCCATAAATCTATCCCCTATTTCGTAAACGCTATAACTTTTGCGCAAACCAATCAGTATATGCTTATTGCAATTTTTTTTACCAAAAATATGTAGAGTATTACATATTGGCCTAAACTGATGAAGACATTTTTTTTTCTTGGGATATTTATTATAGCAAAAAGTATAAAATGTTTTTTCTTTCAAAATTGTCGCTCTTTTTTTGTTTATAGCGCAAAGAATAAAAATCACAGAGGTGATCAAATACCACCAAAAGAAAGCTCTATTTGTGGGAAAAAAAGGACGTCTGTTTTGTTTGGGTACAGCGTCACACGACTGCGCAATTGTCAGTTAAAGTAATGCAGTGCCGTATCTCAAAAAATGTCAGAGGTCAAGTGGTTAAATGCGCCTAAACACTTTTTCAAAAATGCGGCTTAGGAGCATTTTTGATGCTGCTTTTCTCCTGGCGTTTAGAAGAGCTGGGCAGAAGGGGAAAAATCTTCCGGTCTGTAAGTTCATTTCAAAATATGTGAACTACTGAGGAAAATAACATATTGGAAATAAATGCAATGTTTATATATATTGTATAAAAGGATATTCTGTCTTTGTATTCTGTCTCCCTTTTCACTGGATAACAGGTTATGCTTTCAGAAGCAACGTAACATACAGTATATTCAGTGGCGGTGCGTCCATAAGGACGCACGGGCGCCGCCCCCTCTAGCACCAATAGATAGATTCATGCATTGCATGAATCTATCTATGGCCGCCTCTGCCACCCCCTATTTAGGCGCACAGCCCCTTTTCAGGCGCCTGAATTACAGCGGCAGGGTTTTTTTTTTTAAGCACCGGATTAGAGCCATAGGTCCTAACAGGCGTCTAAAAAGGTCACTCAGCTGTGTTAGAAAAGCGAATGAATATTTGCTTTCCTAACACTAAACTGCCTCTCCACCAATCAGCCTGCTCGGATCTTTTACCTGTCACCTGATTGGCTGAAACGAGAGGCGCTGTGATTGGACGCCTATCAGGAGAAGACATCGAGGAGCTGTCCCACCGAGACAGGGTAAGTGCAGACGGCAGGCTGGGGGGAACACTGGCAGCATTTGATATGGCACAGTGGTTGCGTTTGACGGGGCACAGTGGGAGCATTTGTTGGCACAGTGGCAACATTTGATATGGCACAGTGGCAGCGTTTGATGGTACAGTGGCTGTGTTTGATGGCACGTTGGCTGCGTTTGATGGGCACAGTGGCTGCGTTTGATGGCACGTTGGCTGCGTTTGATGGGCACAGTGGCTGCGTTTGATGGCACAGTGGCGGCAATTGATGGGCACAGTGGCGACAATTGATGGGCACAGTGGCTGCGTTTGATGGCACAGTGGCTGCAATTGATGGGCACAGTGGCATCGTTCGATGGTACAGTGGCTGCGTTTGATGGCACAGTGGCTGCATTTGATGGCACAGTGGGTGCATTTGATGGGCACAGTGGCTGCGTTTGATGGGCACAGTGGCTGCATTTGATGGCACAGTGGTGGCAATTGATGGGCACAGTGGCTGCGTTTGATGGCACAGTGGCTGTGTTTGATGGGCACAGTGGCTGAATTTGATGGCACAGTAGCGGCAATTGATAGACACAGTGGCTGCGTTTGATGGTACAGTGGCGGCCATTAATGGGCACAGTGGCTGCATTTGATAGCACAGTGGCTGCGTTTGATGGTACAGTGGCTGAGTTTGATGGCAATTGATGGGCACAGTGGCTGCATTTAATGGCACAGTGGCGGCATTTGATGGGCACAGTGGCTGCGTTTGATGGTAAAGTGAGGCTGCAATTGATGGTTTTTTTTTCAGAATTTTTCAGTTTGTTTGCGCCCCCCCAAAAATTTTGAGCACCAGCCACCACTGAGTATATTTATAGCTCATATACTACATAGATGTTTGTGGACACCTGACCATAATACCTAGATGAGCTTTTTAGACATCCCGTTCCAAGTCATAAGCATAATAGCCTCCTTTCATCTGGGAAGGCTTTCCATGGGATTTTAGAGTGTGTCTGATATTGTACTACAACAGCTGGCTCTCAGAAAGACGTCATCAGCAGTCATTTCCGGTTCATGTGTATAAATTCTGGGAATGTCTGGTGCAGATGTCACATCTGGTGTGCAGCGTGGAGCAGCAGGAAGGTGAGCGGGGTCCAGACCAGAGCGGAACAGACAGCACACGTGGTGTGCTACATGGGAACGCTATAGCGGAAGGGGAGCAGGGACTGAAGAGAGAGGACTGAGCAACAGAGGATCAGCAGAGCTGGGGGATCGGAGAGAAACTAGCAATGTCACACATGCTGCGCAGCATGGAAACAATAAAGCAGGAGGTGAGCAGGGACCAGAGAGAGAGGAGGAACAGCAAACCAGTGGATCAGCAGAGCTGGGCGTTACTACTGAGTGGGGGTTCAGCAGAGCTTGAGGTTACTACTGAACGAGTGATCAGCAGAGCTAGGGGTTACTACTGAGTGGGGCAACAGCAGAGCTGGGAGTACTATTGAGCAGGTGATCTGCTGAACAAGGGTACTAATAAACTGGGGATCTGCTGAACAGGGGTACCAATGAGCTGGGGATCTGCTGAATGAGGGTACCAATTAGCTGGGGAACTGCTGAACAGGGGTGCTAATGAGCTGAGGATCTGCTGAACAGGGGTGCTAATGAGCTGAGGATCTGCTGAACAGGGGTGCTAATGAGCTGAGGATCTGCTGAACAGGGGTGCTAATGAGCTGAGGATCTGCTGAACAGGGGTGCTAATGAGATGAGGATCTGCTGAACAGGGGTGCTAATGAGCTGAAGATCTGCTGAACAGGGGTGCTAATGAGCTGAGGATCTGCTGAACAGGGGTACCAATGAGCTGGGGATCTGCTGAACAGGGGTGCTAATCAGCTGAGGATCTGCTGAACAGGGGTGCTAATGAGCTGAGGATCTGCTGAACAGGGGTGCTAATGAGCTGAGGATCTGCTGAACAGGGGTGCTAATGAGCTGGGAATCTGCTGACTGGGGCTACTACTGAGATGGGGTTCTACTGGGCTCCTTTAAAACAAATAGAAAATCGATGTACATACAGGGCATTTTCCAAGCTTCAAAAAAGCATAAATGAAGCATTATTGAAGTATCACTGAAGCATCAAAAACACATCTAAAAAGCACGTTGAAAGCGGTACAGTAGGAGCTTTAACCTTTTCGCTGCCAGAGCCAATTTTTGCATATATGTTTAAAAAATCATTTTAGGCCTGAAGATTACACGAAATCCCAAAACATGATATATTTTCTGAAAGTAGACACCCTAGAGAATAAAATAGTGGTAGTTCCAATTTTTTTATGTCATGCGATATTACCGCAAAGGCCTAGGGAATGCAAAATTTCAGTAGAAAACACACTAAAGTGAATTTTAGGGCACACGCAATAAATTACCCAAATTTTAATGCAAGCAATGTAAGCAGTACCTGAACTTCACCTGGTATCAGCCTCTGGCAATACAATGTACAGCTGGTCTGAGAGTGGGAGAAGGATAAGCAGCACAAACACCTAGTTAGTTGGGCTGCAACAAAAAGGAACACGCTGACAGGAGGACAGAGCGGAGTGACAAATAGATGAGCCCATCAGTTTGTTGCTTCTCCTTTACTGACCAATCACAGACTGGGGGAAGGAAATGAGGTATAAAGGCCCGTTCACACTGCCCTGGACAGCTGCCATACCATAATACACAGCAGTGAAAATGAAGCAAGTCTGCCTTTTATTGCAGCTCACTGCAACACAGCTCTGGGATACATTGCAGTGTGAATAGGACACATAGAAAACAATTGTTTTCTGTTATTCCTAGCGCTGACATGCATTCTTCCACTGCAGAAAAACGCCGGTCATCACACTATATATGAACTGGCCTTAAGTGTTACAAGCCCTGCCACACAGGGTTATGCTAAGTGTGGATTACTGGTGCCATAGGCGTGTGCACAGGGTGTACCGGGTGTGCACACCCTAATCACCCTGTGTAGCTCAGATTACCCTTACTGCCCAGGCCCCCCCCCCCCCCCCATACACACACATGTACTCCCTGCAGCCGGCTTCCTTACTTTCCTGTAGCATGCTGCAGAGGATCGTTTCAGGATGGAGAGCGGTGGAAGGGGCCAGTAAATATGTAATTTACCAGCCCCTTCTTTTTATAAATAAACACAATGAGTGATTGGCACCGATCACTCACTGTGTTCCTTCATAACTGAAGCATAGTAAACTGTTCAGTTTGTGAATGAACAGGAAGCCGGTCAGCACAGAGCACTTTCCATTCATTCACTGTCCACTGAGGCTGCAGAGAAAGGAACTGGGGAGCTCTGTCCTCAGTCTCTTTCTCTGTCTCAAAAGTGAGAGGGTTTGAGCTATGGGGTGCACACCCTAATGTAGGGGTGCCCAACCGCTGGCCCGCGGCGCCCTGTGATGTGGCCCGCCACCTCCCGCTCTGGGATGGCAAGCCCAGATCGTGGGTTCCCGACCCGCCATCCCCGAGCATCAGTGTGAAGAACGGAGCTGGCATTAGAGGATACAAAGCCAATGCTTCCTGTATAGCGCCCTCTCTTGTCACAAGCGGAGTGATACCAAATGTGCTCCTCTGGGACAGGAGTGATACAGGAAGCATCAGCTTTGCTCTCTACTGCAGTTGCATGCTTCCTCTAGCACTGGCTTCTGTCACACTGATGCTCAGGGATGGCGGGTCGGGAACCAACCAGCAATACCCGCCAGCAGTACCATGCAGCAGTACCCACCTGCAGTACCAGCCAGCAGTACCCATCAGCAGTATCCACTAGCAGTACCAGCCACCAGCCATACCCACCAGCAGTACCAGCCAGTAGTACCCACCAGCAGTACCAGCCAGCAGTACCCATCAGCAGTACCCACCAGCCATACCCACCAGCAGTACCAGCCAGCAGTACCTGCCAGCATTACCAGCCAGTAGTACACGCCAGCAGTACCAGCCAGCAGTACCAGCCAGCAGTACCCACCAGCCATACCAGCCCTGGAGGACAGCCAGCACAAGCCAGACCCGCCTGGCAGCAGCCAGTGATACCTGCAGGAAGGGGCGTTGCTAGATCTACAAAAGATCTGGGGCTAGAGCCCATAACAGTGAAGTAAAGAAGGTCAGATGTTTAGGAGGGCATACGCATGTATATAATATACGTGTGTGTGTATATATATATATATATATATATATATATATATATATATATATATTATCATTGCATCAGGGTCCCCAGAGAGCCCCCCTCATTACATCAGGGTCCACAGGGAGCTTGGGAGCTTCCCTACTTACATCAGGGTTCCCAGAAACACTCCCCTTACATCAGAGTCCCTAGAGAGCCCCCTTATCTCAGAGTCCCCAGAGAGAGGGCGGGCAGTGAGAGATGATGCAAACTCTTACTGCCCGCAGCTGCATAGTGATGGCGGAACATCTGTGATGCAGGGCGGGCGGTGAGGGATGATGTCATCTCTCTGCTCTCTCGCCCACCTGCCATTTGGCCGGCTCTCCTGTGCAGCCCGTCCACTCTCTGCTCTCCTGTGCAGCCCGTCCACTCTCTGCTCTCCTGTGCAGCCTGTTCTGCCCATCGGCTCTCCCATTCTACTTGCCGGCTCTGTCATGTGGCCCAGCTGCAGAGAGGTTGGGGACCCCTGCAGAGACTCGGGGCTATGGGCCCCAGATTCAGGACTATAGCCCCAGTAGCCACCCGCTAGCAACGCCACTGCCTGCAGGAATCCTGAGGAAGAAGTGAATCTTCAGGAGGGGAAGAAGGGTTTTCTCAGCTAAGCACACCCTCTTGTCTGCATGCCTGGGTGATAGATGACAGATAGATTCCATTAAGTTAATGCTACACAATTCATCTGCCCTTACTCAAGATGGCCATGGTTAGAGATTCTAATGGGGAGTGTTTTTTAACCACTTCAATACCGGGCACTTTCACCCCCTTCCTGCCCAGGCCAATTTTCAACTTTCAGCACTGTGGCACTTTGAATGACAATTTCACTAATGGGCACTGATGAGAAGACACTGATGAGGAGGCACTGATGTGCACTGATGAGGCTGCAATGATGAGAAGGCACTGATGAGGCTGCACTGAAGTGCACTGATGAGGCTGCACTGATGGGCATTGATGAGAAGACACTGATGAGGCGGCACTGATGGGCAATGATGAGGAGGCATTGATGTGCGCTGATGAGGCTGCACTGATGGGCACTGATGAGGCAGCACTGATATGCATTGATGGGGCCTCACTGATGGGCACTGATGAGGTGGCACTGAAGAGGCGGCACTAATGGGCACTGATGAGGAGGCACTGATGTGCGTTGATGAGGCTGCACTGATGGGGAGGTATTGATGGGCACTGATAGGTGGCACTGATGGGCACTGATGGGAACTGATAAGCTGCACTGATGGGCACTAATTGAAACTGACGGGGCTGCACTGATAATCAGGAGGACACTGATTATCAGTGTAAAGACTGTACTAAGAGCCTTGCCAGTTATCAGCTCTCCTTTCCACAGACACACCATGTGAGGAAAGCAATGCAGATAACCAGCAACTCTGTTTACATGTGATCAGCTGTGATTGGCCCTGAAAGAGAAGCAGCAGACTGATAACCCCATCTCTTTGTCACTCCTGCTGTCAACATTCTGATCTCTCCTCCTGTCAGCATGTTCCTTTTATTGCAGCACAACTGATTAGCTGTTTGTGTTACTTATCCTTCTCCCAGTCTGAGACCAGCTGTACATTGTATTGCGAGAGGCAGATAACCGGTCAGATTCAGGTACTGATTACATTGCTTGCATTAAAAAAATGTATTGCTGAAATAATTAGTGCAGAGCTAAATTACCTTGTGTTATATTTCTCGAGGTTTAGTGGAAAAAATCTGCCATTCTTTATCACCCCGGCCTCATTCTTGACATATCACATGGCTGGTGACATCATAGGACAGTCAGATGTGTCGGGACGGTTCAAGTGCCCTCCGGGCCAAACTGTCTGTAGAGCATTGCAGAAGGTTCAATAAATGTGTATGTTTAGATCAGTGGAGCGTACAGTTTAAAGCTGGACTCCATGCAGATAGAAAAATAATAATAAAGTGCACAAAACCCAAACAATGAACATTTGGGTTCCCTTTTTGTCTGTAAAAATAAAATGTAAAGCATTTTGTTATATCTCAGTCAGGTTGAGGGGAAAGAGCTAGATGATACTGGACATCTTCCAGCTGACTTGCTGCAGCTTCTAATGCACACTGTGAGAAACTCTGCCTGCATTGCATAGAGAAGCATGGAGACCCAGTGACTAGTGCTGGGACAAGGTCACCTACAGCCCAGGGTGGACACGCCAAATTGCCCCCCCCCCCCCATATGTATTAGCTTTATGTGTCAGCAAAA